>NC_068355.1:138714991-138831590 GCF_020536995.1 Dreissena polymorpha | reverse complement strand
TTAAAAACTAAATAAAAATGTTGATTAATATTGGAATAAATGTTTCAATTTTATTTATCCGTTTAAGATGCAGTATTTGGACCAAGTCAATTTGTCGCTAAAAGTAGTCATTACCAATTCAATCCAAAAAGCGTTACGAGTTGCTATTGAAACTATATTCGCATTCCGATAAAAATGGTTGTCTGTATTAGGGCCTGTTTAATTTTCTACGCTTAATTGCAATTCATCCAAATATTTTTAAGGGTACCGGTATATCTAGACACACTCTGTTATCCAAACAATCCTTTGTGATCATAAACAAATAAACAATGAAATATAAATAACATTAGATGATAAAAAAATGGTATCTTCCTTTTGCTGTTGCTAGTTATCACAGAGTAGCAAAACTTTTAAATATAATATATTCAATTCATAGAGCGCTTAAGATTTGGAAGTTTTATCTAAATCTATAAGCACAACATATTTATGTTTGTTAATACAAAGCTGTAGCAGTTTCTGATTGCGCTTGAAAAGATGTGATTGTTGTTGTTGCCTTAATAGTATCATTTTGTTTGTATTTCCAGTTAGGTATTCCACATACATTTTTGTTTTTAATCAGATGTCTTATAATTGCATTGCAATATTTCAATAACGAGTAATCACACAATTGACTTTATTGTATTTTTAATTGTTTATCCATATTATCATTAACATTTGAGGGAAAAATAAGCTGTGTCATTTTTTATTTTTTATTTACTTATGGTTCAGACAACTCTGCTTTTACTATATGCCGTAATAATTATAAGTTTCCGTTCACTTAAAGATATTGTTTTCGTGTTGGAAATTTTAAATACGAAAAATTATTTAGAGACAAGTGTGTTATGTTTGTTTGTCAATTATTAATTGAAGTAGAAATAATACATCAGTGTACGTAATTTTATTGTGTTGTTCCCTTCGTTCTTTACTTTAAAAATACAACTTAACAGCTTTGCAATCAACTGAAATAATATATAAAAAGTAAAAACAATAAACGTTTGGCTTTCCTTAATACGCTATCATTTCAACCGCTGTTGGAAGGAACCATTGCTTATTAGAGGTTTACAAGGTAATTTACCCAAGTACGCACATGTAATGGTCGATTGCCCTTAGGCATGATTCTGTTTTATTACTTTAATCCGGTTGTAAAAATGCATGACCGAAGGGTCATCAGATAAGCAAAACAGGGTCAAAATCTGATAAAATAGCGTGTTTAACTGACTGTACGAAAATCCGTATGTCCGAAAATTTAGAATCATGAAAACATAAATATTTTGGCTTAAAAAGGAAATGTAAGAAAATTTAGAATGTAAGAGAAAATACGGTGGTTTTATGGTGTTTAAATCGATTAGAAATAGCAAAACCTAAAGACATTATCTCAAGTGTGATTTTCAAAAGATTTTATATGAATGTACACACACGGTAAAACTAGTCTATTAAAATGAAATACCTTCATTGGTTCTCATGTTTTTAATATTATTAACATAGGTATTTGTGAACACTTGTTGTTATATAATATTGAATGTACACGCATACTGAACATAAAATCATTAGCATAACGGCTAAGTTGGTTTTTACTAAGATTGCAATAGTGTTTATTTTATTATTATGAATCTTATGAGGATAATTTTGAAAGTATGACACAGAGTATCTAAGAAGATATATACATAATTAATATGTTGTTGTTGTTGTGGTTATTGTTTCAATATTTTTATGAGTATCATACATTCAATGACGAATAGCTATTAATTTGTCATACAAACACCATAATTATTATTGGATTGCGGAGATTAAACAAATCGATTCCCTAGTAACTGATATAACTGATACATTTTTTGAGCGACAATTTGAAACTAAATCTAGTATTATTTAAATTTGATTATTTTAATTGCAGACTTTTTTTATTAACCCCAATTAATGTGTACGCAACGTTTCTTTTATTTAAATCGCTGAGTACGAAGCATCAAGCTATTTTTTAATTAATTGACAGTGATCTTTAATGTATGTCATAATATAAATTGAAATCAATCTTAATTAAAGCTTTGAGCGGTTGGTTTGTAATAAGTTTTGTAAATGTTGCTGTAGGATATGTATGCACAATAAATACTAACGCTCTGGCATATTGTGATGGTGATATGATTATATATTGCACAATGAATATGTGATGATGTTCTTGTGATAATATTGAGGCTATAATAAGTTTTTTGAATTAAGCTAGCTAATTTCAAATAAGATAAAACACATCCCAATCCTAAAATTATCAGTAAGTATAGTATTGTTTGCCTCTAGGCGCATAATTAATTGAATGCCTAGTTTATCTGTTAATCCTCGCCCCATGTGGTGTCCCAGTGGGTACACTGCTATTAATACACGATGTATTGGTCCACAATTAAATCTCTTATAAAAACATGTCTCTCAGGTGACTGAAAAATGGCTGTGTAGATACAACAAATACTACTACAACGGAGACTAAGATAACACATGTTACAATTAATTTGTCTTCCTTGCGTTCTTCTTATACGACAACACTTCTAAAACAAAAAAGCAAAAAGCCGCTACTGCTACTGCTTCGGCTACTCTTACTGCTACTGCTACTGCTACTGCTACTGCTGCCGCTGCCGCTGCCACTGCCACTGACGCTGCCGCTGCCACTGCCGCTGCCACTGCCGCTGCCGCTGCCACTGCCGCTGCCGCTGCCGCTGCCAGTGCTGCTGCTGCTGCTGCTGCTACTGATAGTGCTCCTGCTACTGCTACTGCCACTGCCACTGCCGCTGCCACTGCCGCTGCTGCTGTTGCTACTGATAGTGCTACTGCTACTGCTGCTGCTTGCTGCTGTTGCTGCTGCTACTGTTACTGCTACTGATACGGCTACTGATACTGCTACTGCTAGTGGCTAGTGCCAGTGCTACTGCTACTGCTACTGCTACTGCTACTGCTACTGATTCTGCTACTGCTACTGCTGCTGCTGCTGCTGCTGCTGCTGCTACTGCTGCTGCTGCTGCTACTGCTACTGTTGATAATAATTTCTCCTTCTACTTCTCTTTCTAATATTGCTAGCGATGCTTCATAATTTATTTTTAAATGTATAATTTTGTTAAACAGGAAGAACTGTTATATATATATTCTTAAAGGGATCTTTTCACGCTTTGGTAAATTGACAAAATTGAAAAAAGTTGTTTCAGATTCGTAAGTTTTCGTTTTAGTTATGATATTTGTGAGGAAACAGTAATACTGAACATTAACCATGCTCTAATATAGCCATTATATGCATCTTTTGACGATTTTAAAACCTAAAAATTATAAAGCGTTGCAACGCGAAACGATTGAATAATTTGGAGAGTTCTGTTTTTTGTCGTTAAATTTTGTGTAACTACGAAGATTGCTTATATAAGGTATAAAATACGTCGAGAGTGTGTACTCGGCGGAATAGCTCAGTAGGCTTAAGCGTTTATACTACAGGACTCTGCCAGGACTCCCGGGTCACTGGTTCGAACCCTGCTCCGGGCAATGTACATTTCCTTTTTTTTTTTTTCTTGATTTTTTACTGGAGCTTTTATGATCCAATGTTTACATTTATCAATATAAAGCATTTAATGAATAAGTTAAAAAAAAATGCCAAAATCTGTGAAAAGGCCCCTTTAAAGGTATAAAGAATCTAAACTTTTCTGCGATTAAAGTTTTATTTAACTGGATTAGTATAGGCCACATAACAGACGCTATTGTACTGATTTGTACTAAACAACATTTTGTCATAATCAACAGTTTTAACATGCCGCAGTTTCCTTGGAAGTTAACCTTTGATTGGAGTTATGTATAAAACATTAACAAGGTATTTGTTGACAGTTTGTCCTGTCACAATTATATATTAGTTGAGCCAAACGTGTGATAAAGATCCCTTTTGGGGTGGCGATAAATACTATTTATATTGTTCAACAGTGGGAGACTGAGAAAACATATGTTACAATTAATTTGTCTACTTTGCCTGCTTCTTCTTTATATATTTTTCTTGCTAATCGTTTAAGTTTAGTTTTAGTTAAGTAGGTATATCAATTTACATTTTTGATAGATATTTATTTGGATAGTAATAGTATGTTTTATTTGACTTGACATCATTGAACCGGTTTATTCATTGATAAGATCGGGATCTCCACAGGTGTTTAATCTCGATTGTTAGGTGGGGAGAAGGGTCCGAATGATAATGTTGTCGTCGGCTTACGAATCACATTTCACAAGTTTTAGACAAATATGCATACGCTATAAACCTAATTTAAGTATTACATAGATAATAACTTATCTTTATTTTGATGAACTACGTTTAAGGTATAAAACTATAATTATCTATGTGTTGTGTGCCGCATACATACCATCTTGCTTTTTTAAATTTGATCACAACGGTCCGAAGTCATAAACATTCATTATGCATGGTTGCTAAAGCACAGTGTATACTAACTAACCTATGTTTATTGTTGTTTGCTAGGGTTATTATTATTATGTTTTATTTTATTTTTATTTTTTTTTTTTTGGGGGGGGGGGCTGTTATAGAAGATTTCAACTAGTCCTTCAATTAACGAAAAAAAATATTGGTATAGGAAATATAAAAGAGTAATAGACAGCTTCATTCATGCTGTTCTAATATGGTGTTTTAACGCATATAATTATGTATGGTTGATGAAGCACATTGTATGCTACCGATGTTTATTGTTGTTTGATGATGATGTTAAGTTGGTGTTGCTGTTGTTGTTAATGATGATGATGAGGAGGAGGAGGAGGAGGAGGAAGAAGAAGAAGAAGAAGATGATGATGATGATGATGGTGGTGGTGGTAGTAGTGACGACGACGACGATGATGATGATTTTGATTATGATAATGAGATTTGAATTAAATTAATGCGCAAAGATTTTTCTTTTTAGCGGCCAAGTGCAGATATCTGCGCTCGGCCGCTGTAAGGGTTATGTAATATTTGCAATCTACATAGGAGTCAATAGCAGATACCAAGCACCATATGCTTATGAGAAACAAAAGCAAAATATTGGCAATCGCTGAAATCTCGAATATGACTTAATCATTTTATTAAATGAAAACCGGTAACTATTTTAAACGGTTATTATATTGCAACAACTTAGCGGTGTTTATCCAAAAGACCATTGTTATAATTACAGGGACGTCAATAGGCCAAACTATTCAGGAAATATGATTTGAGTCGTCAAGGATAGATTTTGAGATCAATGTACGTCCGATGAGATTTAAAGGGAGTTGGAGGCTAGGGACAGATTCGTTCGAGTACGCGATCATTTGAGAACAAATTATGTTGAAGCTTTATCGGAATTCCGGAAATTTGCGATCTGTACCGATTTTTCCTGGTTCTTTTTTATTGATTCTGATAAGTTAGCGGCCGGCACGGACATGAATATTAACTGACGAAAACCTCTTCGCTACTTTTCGAAAATCTTCGACATGTTGCAAATATCCGTAATATTCCGCATTGTACTCACCAGAAATTGCAACTAGAAAGACTACAATAAATCAATTAGCTACGGCTCGGGCGGGGATTTACCTTTTATCCCTGTAAGGGACCTAATGCCCCAGACTACCGGCTATTTTTTCCGGAATTCGAACTTGATACACTTGATATCCCTGAATTAAATATTTATATCCGCAATTTTGATCTCTAGAGTGCTGACTGTTAGTATTGTATTTGACTGGAATGACTGTCGATTATGTGTTTTTAAGATTAAAACAAGCTTACGAAGAACTTTGTGTTTGCTTTTTTGTACGCTTTCTTTTTAAAAATGTATTGTCCGCCACGGACGCAACAATTGACCAAATGTACCAGATTGTGGTCTCTTTAAAGTGCTATGTTTTTACTGCCGTGATATCTTTAACAAACTACACATTATTGATCGTGGACGTTTTATACTCTTATTGAATTTGTTTCCCCAAAATATGCTCTTCTATTAGTAGATGTTTAGGTGACGATGTTCTAATTATAGATCTTACACGGCCAAGAAACACTAGATAGGTCTTTGCAAAGAGAGCTGTTGGATATCGTGAATGCGTTCAATGTGGCCTGTTTATTTCAGAAAGCTATGTGCAATGTTTTATGGGGATTTCTATCAAATTGCCAATTGCAAAATTTGATTTAATTCATTCGGACCTACAAGCGGGAAACTTCTTCATTAAAATTCAATGTGCTTTTAAGAAGTTCGTTGAAAGGCCAAATTTGACGTTAAACAGCAACGCCGAAAAAATTGCTACTCAGTCTTATTTATCACTTTTTTTGTAAGATTTACCAGTAGACGTTCTTCAGTGAAATTAAGCAAACACACAGTGCCGACAAATATGGAAGGGTATTTAGGTAAAAATTACATCCTTCTTTGTGACTGTGTCATGATTCTTGATGGTACTTTCAATTAGTATGTAGACACCTTTTCATGCTTGATGACACTTACATCTTGCCTGATGTCCAATGTCTATTTACATTCTGCTTAATGGTATCATGCCTGTGTACAGATGCAACATTCTTGTTCGTTAATTGCATGCTGCATATGTGTATGTTGGTTTGTGCAGAGAGACTTGTGCAATAGGCGCAGTGCATAATGGAATCAAATATTAATGCGTTTAATAAATTAACGCGATGGTAAGATGTGAGTTTCACCCAAGCACAAAGCAACATACTATCATGCATGATACAATGATGTCAATTGACAGTCATTCCGAAATGCTACGGAGGACTACGGAAATTTACGGCGTATAACGGAAATTTTATGTTATAGGAGAAGTTGCGCACCTTTGTAAGATATTTGCTACTGAACCGAAATTAACCGCGTGTGTGTAGACTTAACTTTTTTTTGGTTAATGACTAACCATAATTTTTGTACAGTAATTTACCTTCAATAACCAAAGAAAGTCTATGGATATATTTCAATATATGCTACTAATGCATGTATGCAGAGCTCCAGATAAGACGCTTAAAGTCGTAAAAAATTGAATTAAATTTATTAAAATAGTAGACTTAAATTCTGTGCGTACGGTTACACATTGGAAAAATAAAATAAGAATTCAAAATGTGTGATCATGCGTAAAACTCAATATCAATGCATATAATGTAAACATTTTATCAATGAGTTCCCACTCGTCTAGGCCCTCATTACAATTATGAAATCAACAGCACTTTAACGTTATTATGAATAACAGACCATCTTTACAACAGTCGAAAAGCCGAACGTTTTCCATTATCTGGTCCTTTTATCGCAAAAGTCTGCTGTAACCCGGCAATTGTCATGAGCTCTTCTTAGACTATAAACCTAAATGCGGATGTGCCAAAAATTATATTTACCTGAAAAAAAAGAATTAATAATAGACTTTAAGGCTGGATTATTATAGAGTGTAAACCAAGATTTTGCTGAAAAAGTTATCTGGAACTTTGCATGTATGTTGAGAGGAAATCGATTACATAATTTCAAATTTACTAGAGTACTTTTATATTGCACCACATAAAATGCTTTTAAAACTATAATATTGAAGTGCACATATAAACTTTATTATAGATGGGTAGGTATTTCGTGTCAATCTCTTTCACATATGAAAGAGCTGTTGGTCATGCTGCTTAAAGTACATATAGATGCATGACACAATTTAGATTAAGCAAAATAAAACACTAGGTATTTGCCAAGACTCAAATATATACGAGCAGTAAGAGCGTAATCGTGCACAGCGAGACTTACTCATGTAGAATTTAAACTCTTATTGCTTTCTTTCGAAATAATTTCACGTGTCCGATCTAATATGCAATATGCCCGGTGTTTTTTTTGCGGATTAATGTTCCGTTTTAGATCCATAATTAACGAATGCCTCAATATTTTCAAAAATTAACACCGGAATTATGTTCACCGACATTTTTTCATACAGATTGGATATAAATATTATAGAGCTTAACAAAAAATACATTAAGCCCTGTTTCCCGGCACACGTGCTGGACACACAGGTGGTTAGCGTGTGGCTATGATAATAATTAGTGAAAACATCTTTTTGAATGATAAATAATCATATTAAAACGAAAAATCAAATTTTCTATAAAAAAAAAATCACTACCGTTTTATATATAACAAGGTATCCAACTCGAAATCATCCGAAAACGGGGTTGCATCGTTTTGAGCAGCCATTACTAAATTAATTTTGCAGCGATTTTCATGACCCGGTCTTATTCAACGCAGAAATGAATTTCCTTTTAGGAAATGTATATATATTGTTATATTTCTACACATGCTGGGTCAAATTTTAAGAAATAAAGCTATACATAATTTGCTTGACCCAGTTGTGATCGATCAGACCGTATTTATGAATGAAATCTCCAGTTGTAAAGACACAACTCCGCATTGGAGCAATGAAATCACTCTTGTGTTTAAAATGTCAGTTGGTTGAAATGTATGTAAACAAAGGTTTGTAAATGCGCTGGACAGTTAGTTTTGATGCATAATTCTACGGCAAGCACGGTAAGAATGTTTTTTTCATACGTTTTATTGAATTATGGTATCGAGGTTCGTGAACTTTGCAGGGAAAATGCCCATTTCCCCGTGAAGATTTCAGTCATGAATACTGTCTGATCGATCACAGCTGGGTCACGCGAGTTGTGTATCGTGTTATTTCTTAAAAGTTGACCCAGTATTTGTAAAAATATTGCAAGACATATACATTTCCAGAAAGGAAATTTATTTCTGCGTTGAATAAGACCAAGATCGTGAAAATCGCTGCAAAATTGATGAAGTAATGGCTGTTTTAAAACGATGCATCCCGTTTTCGGATGATTTCGAGTTGGATACCTTGTTGAATATATATTTAACTTATTTTTTTTTAAGAAAAGTTGATTTTTCGTTATAATATGATTACTTATCATTCCAAAATATGTTTTCACTAACTAGTATTATAGCCACACGCTAACCACCTGTAGCTGGACACTTTTAAAAAACACTATACAAATTCAAGTACTTATGCACTTAATTGATTGTAAACAATGACGGTTGAAATCCGTGCGTGGGAATTTTTCTGGTAACCAAGAGCGACGTCAACGTTCATGACAAACCTGTTTATATGACATTTATTTATTGATTTTTTCCAACTTGATTGAAAATTATGTGTTATGATATTTTAATACATGTAGATGAAGTAGTTGTTTTCTCAACGAGGAGTACAATAGTTGAACAGTACTAGACACGAGTACTTGTAACTTTCAGGTTTCTCTGTATACCACAGACATTATATAGTCATAAAATGATAAATATGTGTTTATAGAAATTGTAATTATAGCATGGTAAACAGACTAGAGAAATCTGAAAGTTTCACGCACAGGTCTGTGGCAATGGGGGTTTGGGCTACTTTATAAATATGAGGTCGATATGCAATGCACATCGGTAGATTACGTCTACTGTAATTATTTGGACTAGGGAAGGGCCACAATTCCAACACATCAGCCCCGTTATGTTCTAAATAAAATACATGTATAATTTCTTGAGTGCCAATTGCATCTTACAAATAACAAAAACATTCACGGCAGTTAATTCATTGTGTAAACTTACTGGTCTTCATGGCAATAATGAACGTATTTAGTTTAATGGAGATTATATAACGAAGGGAACTAATTCAGCTTATTCAGTTTACTAGTCAAAATGATTCGGATGTTTTCGCTTTTTTTTCCGAAAAGTAATTTATTCAACATACGGAATATAAACGCGCGCCACCTGATGTCATAATTTAGTAACTTGCATTCTGCTTACTGCCTGTTGCTAACTGCTGTTGTTAATGACGCTTAGTGGCAAAACCGATTATGACTGGTTTCAGGAATAATGAACACACAAACATTGGATAGTCACCAAGCATGTTGAAACAATCATCAAGTATAACCGATAGAGAACAAGCATGTTGGATCTGTCATGAAGCATGTTAGAATAAACATCACGCATAATGTAAATATTATTCATGAATGATGTAATGTTGCAGCAATCATCAAGTATAAACGAATAGACAACAAGCATGTTGGAATTGTCATAAAGCAAATTAGAATAAGCATCAGTCATAATGTAAATATTCACCACGAATGATGTAACTTTTACCTAAATATCCTTCCATAGACATGTGTTGTTACTAAAATAGACATAGAGATTTGAGCATTGGGAGTGACCTAATCATACTGTGCTTTAGCAGTATTACGGAATACCGTTAGTGCCATCGTGGTTACACATTAAAATCCAGAGGGCGAGAACGCGAGAACGCGATAGTACGATGGCGACAATGTGACAATACGATGATGACAGGGTGACAATACGATGGCGACAATGCGATAGTACGATGGCGACAATGCGAGAACGCGATAATACGATGACGACAATCAGACAGTGCGATGACGACAGTGCGACAATACGATGGCGACAGTGAGATAGGACGATGGCGACAATACTACAGTTCGATAGTGCGATAATACGATGACGACAGTGCGAAAATACGATGACGCAATGCGACAATACGATGGCGATAGCCGACAGTGCGATAGTACGATGGTGCCAATGCGATAACGCGATAGTATGATGGCGGCAATTCGAAAATGCGATGGCGACAGTGCGACAATACGATGGCGACAATGCGATAGAACGATGGCGACATTGCGATGATACCCCGGCGACAGTACGATATGACTATCGCATTGTCGCACCCGTACTATCGCACTGCCGCCATTGTATTGTCGCACTGTCGCATTGTCGTCATCGTACTAGCGCGTTTTCGCAATCGTACGAACGCATTGTCGCCATCGTATTGTTGCACTGTCGTCATCGTACTTTCGCGTTCTCGCATTCTCGCCCTCTGGATTTTAATGAGTAACCACGGTGGCCCCTAACGGTATTTTGTACAGTAAAGTGCGTAAAATCTGGTTTGGAATAATAATTTATATGCCGAAAACAGATGTTGAAAACCCGACTTTGTTTTATAAGTAGTAGTCTAAATATACATTGAGTTTTCCGAGCATTAAATAAACATATTAAAATAAAATTCATGTTCGTATCAGTTGAAGTTCTTGTTAATAGTAGAAGCAAAGAACACAATAAAACGCTGATTGGGCTTACTAATTTGAGGCAAGAAAAAACACATCGCGCTATTATATATAACATATAACGCGCATCCGCAAAGTTCGAGCGCCCGTCTCGGTGCCGTCGTTTCCGGTGAAAGTTTCGCACAGGAGCTACCGAGTTTGGATATGAGACCACGAATCATGGCTTAACTTTATATATCAGTCAGCGTAGTACCTGACCAGACTGCGCGGTTGGACAAGCTAGGATGGACCAACTTTGGCCGCATATGACATAAGACCCATTTTCGCATGACGCGGGTCATCTGACCTTTATAATGTGTATATAGCTTTGAATGGAATTTGCACATAGTTTTTGGCATGGACTTATTGTTATGTTAATGTGTTGCACGCTTTCAAAAGCAGAGGGCATATATAAGATCAATTATACTACGGAGTTCATTTTCTGTTGCAAAATGAAATGCAATAAAGATTGTTACTCAGCGGTGTGTACAGTATGACAGCGTTGTCTGTCTGCGATGCATTTATACTGGTTCTAAGCTGGCATACTCACCAATTGGACTCAACCATCTGCTCGAACAAGAAATGATAAGTTCTACTAGCATAAACCTTTAATTGTAACTCATTTTAAAAACATTCATGTTATTTATATTATTTAATTTATTATTCAAAATTATAATTATTATTTCCTTTATTGTTGTTTTTCGCATTAAGAAACTTATTCGGCTTACGAAACTAAAAAATCCCATTGGAAAAAAATCCCATGGGAGAAAAAATCCCATGGGAGAAAAAAAATTTATATATAAGATTTTTTGTTTTTTTTAAAAAAAAGACTAAACGCATTAAAATATCGTAGTTGTTCATCATTTCATAAAATATGATGTTTCTGAAAGTTTCATGAATAAATCTCTCAAAATAAGAAAAAAATCCCATGGGATTTTTTTCTCCCATTTTAAAATGGGATTTTTTTATTACTATATATTTTTATATATAATTGGCATAAAACCAATATGCAGTCCTTAAATAACGTTAAAATACTTGCAAACGCAAATAAAACACGTTTTTTAAAATGTTCAAAATCCCATGGGATTTTTCTCCCATTTGCAAATTATGGGAGAAAAAAAATCCCATGGGAGAAAAAATCCCATGGGAAAATCGAAAATCCCATGGGAAAATGCAAAAATCCCATGGGAATCCCTACTTTGCTTATAAATTTCATAGTGAAGAAAACGCGTTTTTTGAGTGAAAATAACCAATTATTAATCAACGATAAGACTTTTATCGCATACTATGTCTCAAAGTAGCAAATCTTTAAGAAAAAGGGTACTTAAGTTTGCGAAATTTCGGTTTCGCAAATTTTTTCCGGTGGCCGTTGGATACTACCGAGATGGGTGTTGTCTGCACGGAGGAAAATTTTAAGCCATTCTAAGCCATAGCCATGTAACATTTCAAAAGGAATGTATTGTTGTTTGCTGTTTAAAGTGTGTTTCATTATTGATAGTTTATCTTAAATCATTTTTACTGTTTCGAGTCACTGTGACCTTGTGCCTATAAAGTTTCATGAGCCTAGGCGTTGGCATTCTTGAGTTACCATCCGGAAACCATCTGGTGAACGGACCGACCGACCGACAGACCGACGGACCGACCGACATGTACAAAGCAATATACCTCATCCTCTTCGAAGGGGGGCATAATAATATGTTTATCAGTAAACTGTTTTAGTATTTGTTACAATTACCTGTGGACTGTGGCAACAGGAGTTTTGCCAAAAAGACAGGGGGGTAATGATATGCCCTGCATATAGGAACATCAAATGTACCTAACATTTGTTTATACATATTATGAATATAACTTAACTTACCCATTACTGTACAACTCATGTGTTGAATATTTGAGCAGCCATAATTTAATTTGCATGTGAACTGGTTCATTTCACAGAGCACCATACAAACAAAAGACATAGCTGTTTAAAATCATTTCATCCGTTTAATGCAAAGTCCACTGTTGTTGTTGTTGTTACTGCATTTGATCTTCGATTTTATGTCATTATATCTAAGTGTGTTCACACGTATTACACTAACATAATGTTAAGTGATCATACCTTGTTATCTTCGTCGTATATCTATTTTAACATGCATAAATGAGTACATTTTCGTAGGTTATTGTCAGACCATTCTCATTTCTGATCTGGTCGCAGCCATTTGTCGCGTTGCATTATGGTCAGGTTTGAACTATTGTCTGCAGTGAACTAAGCATGAAACAGGTTATTTTTAGATATGATGTAATCTCTGTTAAATACTTGTTTAAAGTGGTGTATCCATCTTTCTAAGCGCCCATAGATTGTTTTACATAAATTTTTGTTCAAAATCCAATATGGCGGTGTCTTTTGGCGTGATGTCATTTCAATGCATTTCGAGCGTTCATGACCACTTTTTGTGGTCAATCGACGTCATTGACCCATTGTTTGGGGCAATGACCATTCATTTTGGGTACATGACCAGTAATTTTGGGGCAGGCGACCAAGAATTCTTGGTCGGGCCATAAAAACTGGGCATTGACCAACCTTTTGGGTCGCTCGAGTATTTAAGGTTTCAGGAACTTTATTAAGTAATTCAGTCAGGCCATAACATCAAGGGCATAACATCTTTTATTAAATATTCAGAGACTTGTAAGAAAAACTTAATATAAACTGAATTCATATTAATTGCTACTGTAACTAAATAATAGACTTTAACCCAACAAAGATATCTTATATTAATATATTAAAGATTGTTTATTTATTTAAAACGTATACTCTTGTGGTGAATGAGTGTTGGACACTTGCGTGAGAGAATTGTTTAAAATATTTGACTTATTTCTGAGAAATCATCGTATTGTGTGGTGTATTTGAACCGTTAAGAAATTTACACTGTTAATGTTTACGTTGTGTTAATGAAAATATAACTTCTATGAATTCCGACATTAAAGAATAAAAGATTAATGAAGTTTTAAAATGACTTGTTTTCCTCGTTTTAGTAAATAAGCGTAAAAACCACATTATTATTATTGAACTATTATTGAACTATTCCTGACAAGAATACGGAACAGTTGGCTCGCAACAATATTGGTGAGTGAGAATCTTTTTGAACTTTGTTTATAAGTCCAATACTTTTCTCTTACACTGTATAGGGACCACTCCATTCTAACCCTAATTTTTGAATTGCTGGTGAAGTATACCACATCCATAATAAATCATTCTTATGAAATTCTCGAGGTTTTAAACCTCTATTATAATTTTTCTTCTGCCGGGATTCAGAAATGCCTTATTGCGAAAATGTAAATTGATGTGCATTCCTAATTGCATTTTTACCCATTCAACATACTGCACTGGACATTATATTTCAGTTTGTGATAGAGGTGTTCTTACCATCAAATCCAAGGGAGTATCAACCTCACGTCCCAGCATCAAGAGATTCGTAGAGCAACCAGTACAAGTATGCTGTGTATACCTAAATGCAGCCATGATATAGTCTTAATGATCATCCCAATCTCGAAAAGTGTCTGCCTGAGATACAAACCTTTTTAACATGCAAATAATAGTTCTTACTCTCATGATGCTAGGACGTGACAGTGTGATATTATTTTTTATAAAAACACGAATAAGTAATTAGAATCACATTAAAGGTGGTCTTAAAATAAACATCGACAATTTCAATATTGTAACGAATTAAAATAAAGCTATAAAGTAGCCGTACTACACGGATTTGTTGTACACGGAATTCAATAAATCAAATTTAAAAAAAAGGAAAAATTAATCTAAAAATCGACATGCCAGAAATGTAAATGTTATTATAAATACTAGAAAAATGGCGCGGCAGAGGCCGACGCGTATCCTCACGCCGCATATATGTTATATAAGAAGGCAATTTTGGGTGGGCAAGGCCTATGTTGGTGGGGCCCATGGGTGGGTAATGTGGACATGGATGGTCGAGATAGACCGTGTTGTCATAAGAGATGCTCAGTATTAATTTGAAGTCAATTGGTGAATAAATGAAAAAGTTATGTAAAAACAGAAAAAATTGGGTACGAAATAAAATTTGTGTACGAAAAAAGTAAGGTACGAAAAAATTTGGGTACGAACAAATTATGCCAAAAAAAATGGTTACAATAAAAAATTTGGCTACGTAAAAAAATTTGGGTACGAAACAAATTTGGGTACGAAAAAAAAAATGGGTACGAAAAAAAATTTGGGTACGAAAAAAGTTGGGTACGAAAAAAAGTAAGGTACGAAAAAAAAATTGGGTAGGAAAAAAAATTTGCGTACGAAAACAAAATTTGGGTACGAAACAAATTTTGGGTACAAAACAAAATTTGGGTACGAAAAAAAATTGGGTACGAAAAAAGTTGGGTACTAAAAAAAATTGGATACGCAAAAAAAATTTGGAACGAAAAAAAATTTGGGTACGAAAAAAATTGGGAACGAAATAAAATAGGTACGAAAAAAATTGGGTACGGAAAATTTTGGGTTCGAAATAAAATTGGGGGGTACGGGGAAGTTGTACCCGTGGACCTCTCGATAAAAGCTTTTAAAAGCGTGGGGATAATAATGACCCGGCTGTTAACATGGAGATATGACTTTGATTTATCAGTTCTCATCCAGGCAGGACGTTATCTTTCTGTACACGGATATATGACGTTGTCAGAGTGATTTGACTTAATTAAATGCTGGTTTACACCGACATAACACTCAAGTTACAAGTTTCTATCAGTACAGCAAAGGGGCCTTCGTGGTGGTGTCCTTTGACGTCCTTAACATACGTCAGGTTAAGATACAAATAAACAAGATACTCATACTTGGATTTTTTTTCTTATCTATTTAAACCCAGAAATCACATATTGATTGATGAGTCCTTTTGAACGAGGATGAACTCTTGACCTTAAAGGTTATCTTTCACCACTTAAATCTTCCATTAAGAGCGTTTAAGGATGGTCAATCGTTTCCACTTAGCTAAAATAACCTCTATATCACTTGCGACTTTAAAAATTATACTGATCTTTCGGCTGTTGGCTGACAAAACAGTGGGAAAGAAAAGGCTACGCTTGACTAAAATACTTTCCTCTCCCAGCAACACCTGGCTGGGTAAAGAGCAGTGGGTAAACGTTATATACATATGGTGGCACAATAAGACACACATTTGTCACATTTAAATATTGAAAAAAAATATATATTTAAAATAGCCAAAACCTACACGAAAATCACACACGTTAAAACAATATACATTTTAAATGACGTGTACGCTGTATACAGATAGTTAGTAGAATACACATATGAATGATTGTTGGTGGAAGATACTAACGCGAAAACGACATTTAAAACAAACAATTGTTTGGAGAAGTTTGGTTTGCCTATTCTAAACAAACGTTATTGTTTTAGGAGATGGATGAAAGCTGTGTCAATCAAAGAAGTTTACCGATACAAAAGACAGCAATTGATAACTACTATTCTTGAATAAGACGTAGATATTATGCCTCTTTAGAAACCTTCGTTTGTCGTGTTTTTTAATCATAGCATACACCCTATCCTCAAAGCGATGGCGATTTCTTAATGACATCAGAGTTTAACAAAGTAATCGTGTAACATATTTTACATCATCCTGTTTGCCTTGTGTTTTTTTGTATTGTTTTACAATTTTCATCAATACTTGTGCGGTGTATGAAAATTCCATATATAAAGAATTAAGGACAATTCTCGTAACCCGTGTATATGTTTATATACCAAAATATTTTTCGTAAAGCTCTTCGATAGTTCTGTTATACCCCGTTACACTAGACTTGCGTCCTCAGTAGGGCTAAAAAACGTTTTTGGAAAACACCAATAGTCGTTGTAAGAACGCCAGTGTATTTTCCCTGAAATAAAAATCTAAGTACCGTCAACCATCGCGGGCCGGGTTCTTGCTATCGGTTTTCTTCTTGAGAAGCGGTGTTCCCACCACGTTCTAAGCGTTTTCACTACGTGTATTCATCTATGTAATGGCCTTCACATCACTGCGTCACAATTCGGTTCTTGGCGTGTTTTCTTCGACTCTACTACAAAATTTGTGTTTAAACTACGACTGCACAATGGTCATACACGCGAAAGTATTAAAGACCGAATAGATGTAATGGGAAGCAGTATGTTCGCTGCACAGTCTCTTGGCGTTTATGAACCAATTCTAATTTGATCGTAGTAAGGTCGCCAGTCCGGTGTGATGGGGATATAACTTCACCACCTTCGATTTGACGTGTGGTTACCATCTTCATGCGTTCGAACGACGCCCACATGGTGTCCTTGGTGATTCTAGTACATCCGGAGTTGCCGTAAGAACGCAGTAAGAACGCCAGCCCGATGTGACGGGGGTATAAAGGGTTAAAACAAATGAGCTTAAATTCTCTCCATGATGTAACTATAGTTAAAACTTAATTTTAAAGTGTCTTTAAGAAGAACCAAATTGTATAGTTCGCATAAAACATGAACAGATTTATACTTATTTGTATTTTGAGTAAAAATATTGTTACCATATAAAACACACGATCGCACTTAAATTTTGCATAATTATCCTTTGGCAAGCCCTTTTTTACTTTAATTTTCCTATTATTCTTCATCAAACATTACCAGAGTTAAACATTGCTACTAATTCAGCTTTTTTGGTGTCATTGAATGTCAAGCTGCGACGCAAATTTACATTTCAAATAATTTTAGTTATCATAAAAGAAACTACATGTAGTTTCATCAAACAGATACTCCCCAATGCCTGTTTTGACCGGGACAAAGACCATGACAACGATGACTTTTACATTGACACATGTATTTCATATACGTCAACATATTCTAGACTAAGACTGATAAAGAGTTGTATAAGGACACCTTGATAACATTTTAAGCTTTGCGCTATGATCGGAATAACCAAGCATTTAAAGGGCAGTTGAATCTATTCAGGAAAGAGGATCAGAGTAGTGCAAAAATGCATACATACATATCATGCATACCCTTAAGCTTTGTTTAACATCCCACTTATTGCTAGTCTAGTAAGATGACGACATCAAACATGATATAATAGTATTAAATTTTATAAATAAAAAGAAGCAAATCTTAAGTCTATTTTAAACAGTTATATTTATTATAACTTCGGCATCAGCTACTTATAATAGTTACGTTGTAAAGGGATTTTGCATTTGAACATCAGTTCCCAGAGACGAAAAGGCAGAAGCAATTAACTGTTTTTTTAGTATGTGTGTGTGTGTGTGTGTGAGTATTTCGAGTTTATGAGGTCATTCTGCGCAAGGGACTGCATTATGTGAGGCCCCAGAGTGTGTCCCAGAACACCTAACTTATTAATTAGTGAACTCACGAAAGTAGGGACGAATTTTGAATTGTAGCTGCACCTCCCAGTCATTTGTTTTTTTGTGTGACATTTTTTTTCTTTTTGTTATTTTTGATGTGGTCTTATGTTGTGTGTGTGTGGGGAGGGGGGGACTGGAGTACCCGGAAGAAACCCCACTTGTCCGGTATAGCGACCACAAACCAACCTCATATACTTTTGTGAACTGGAAATAAACCATGGTGACCTAGGTGACTACGTGACATTCTGCTGGTATACATTGATATGCACAAAATACTGAATTTTGAGGTGTTAAACCACGACATTTTAATGACTCAGAGAGCAAAGCAATTCAAACAAGGGCTGTTTGTAAAACATGCATGCCCCCCATATGGGCTGTCAGTTGTAGTGGCAGCCATTGTGTGAATACGTTTTGTGTCACTGTGACCTTGACCTTTGACCTAGGGACCTGAAAATCAATAGAGGTCATCTGCCAGTCATGATCAATGTTTTTATGAAGTTTAATGATCCTAAGCCTAATTATTCTTGAGTTATCATCAGGATATCACTTTACTGTTTCGAGTCACTGTGAACTTGACCTTTGACCTAGTTACCTGAAAATTAATAGGGGTCATCTGCCAGTCATGATCAATGTACCTATGAAGTTTCATGATCCTAGCCGTAAGCATTCTTGAGTTATCATCCGGAAACCATTTTACTGTTTTGAGTCACTGTGACCTTGACCTTTGACCTGAAAATCAATAGGAGTCATCTGCCAGTCATTATCAATGTAACTATGAAGTTTCATGATCCTAGGCGTAAGCATTCTTGAGTTATCATTCGGAAACCATTTTACTGTTTTAAGTCACCGTGACCTTGACCTTTGACCTAGAGACCTGTCAATCAATAAGGGTCATCTGCCAGTCATGATCAATGTTCCTATGAAGTTTCATGATCCTAGGCGTAAGCATTCTTGAGTTATTATCCGGAAACCATTTTACTGTTTCGAGTAACTGTGACCTTGACCTTTGACCTAGTGACCTGAAAATCGAAAGGGGTCATCTGCCAGTCATGATCAATGTACCTAAGAAGTTTTATGATCTTAGGCGTAAGCATTCTTGAGTTATCATCCGGAAACAATTTTACTGTTTCGAGTCACTGTGACCTTGACCTTTGACCTAGTGACCTGAAAATCAATAGGGGTCATCTGCCCGTCATGATCAATGTACCTATGAAGTTTCATTATCCTAGGCGTAAGCATTCTTGAGTTATCATCCGGAAACCATTTTACTGTTTCGAGTAACTGTGACCTTGACCTTTGACCTAGTGACCTGAAAATGAATAGGGGTCATCTGCCGGTCATGATCAATGTACCTATGAAGTTTCATGATCCTAATTGTAAGCATTCTTGAGTTACCATCCGGAAACCATTTTACTATTTCGAGTCACTGTGACCTTAACCATTGACCTAGTGACCTGAAAATCAATAGGGGTCATCTGCCAGTCATGATCAATGTACCTAAGAAGTTTCATGATCCTAGGCCTAAGCGTTCTTGAGTTATCATCCGGAAACCATCTGGTGGACGGACCGACCGACCGACCGAACGACGGACCGACGGACCGACCGACATGTGCAAAACAATATACCCCCTCTTCTTCGAAGGGGGCATAATAATACACACCACCTATTCCAAGATGAAAATTAATTAGAGCCATGATATGGTTGCTAACCTTTTTAATCTGATTTTCCTAACAAACATGTATGGAGAAATGCAAAGCAAATCAAATAACAAGAAAAGGAACATTTAATATATGTTCATACTCCGTAGCTTCATGTTTATTTAATTGTTTCTGATACAAGTCTGTAATCATTCTGTTACATTAGTTGTTCGCTGTAAAATGACAGAAAACTACGGAAGCCCTGGAGTGACATTTTTTGTTACTTGTTGCGAGTTATTTGTTATTACTTATTAGTTATTACTTATTTGTTATGAGCTACTGTCTTACGCGGCAATCGGCTATTTTGATCATCGACATTCAAGACGTAGGACGTGAGTTTTCATTTATATTGTGAATATGGTTGTAAGTTAATGGAGCTTAATTAAAATATAGTTTTCCGTTTATGCATTTGAAATAGGCGATGAAAATGAAATTGGGAAAATGTCCTGAAAGATAGCGAACAAATAACAAATTTGCTAGATCGAGCTTTGTTATCACCTTGCTTCTGAAGTAGCCACCGTTTTTATATTTTCATTTTAGTGGTCCTTCTGTTTGAAATTTATTTATCATCGTCTGGTAAAATTCTGGCAAATGGGCCTCGGCCAGTGGCTGAACGATATCATTAAAATTTACTGTATAATTACCTTACTCAAGTGTTGGATCATGGTTACTTGTATGCAGTTTCTAGGTACGCTCAAGATGTTTATAATGTGAAGAATGTTTAAATGTGATGCATGTTTACTTGCAGTGATTATCACATAGTTGAGTGCAAGCGTATCCAAGAGGCTGAGAAACTGTTCAGTGCTGCTGCTTAAAACTAAAAGCATGGCAAATGCTATATTCATTAAAGCTGTTGCTATATACATCTACCGTTCTATGCGTAGAGGGCGTAGTTCCGTAAAATATTCCACATTCAGGAAATGGTCTCACCAGAAATGAACTAACTTAAATATACTTTATGGAAGGACTTAAATACATGGAAATAGTCATTTTATCTTTTTTTGCAAAGCTAGTAAGAGCCATATAATTTTGCAGAGCTAGTAAGAGCGATATAATTTTACAGAGCAAGTAAGAGTGATATAATTTGTCAGAGCTAGTAAGTGCATTGTAATTTTGCAGAGCTAGTAAAAGCGATACAATTTTACAGAGTTAGTGAAAGCGATATATAATTTTGCAGAGGAAGCAAGCGCGTTATAATTTTGCAGCGCTAGTAAGTGCGATATAATTTTGCAAAGCTAGGAATAGAGATATAATTTTTCAGAGCTAGACAGTCCGATGTAATTTTGCAGAGCTAGTTAGCGCGTTATAATTTTGCAAAGCTAGTAACAGCGATACAATTTTGCAGCGCAAGTTAAAGCAAAATAATTTTGCAGGGCTAATAAGGGCGATTAAATATTGAAGCACTAGTAAGCGCGATATAATTTTGCAGCGCAAGTGAAAGCGCGATATAATTTTGCAGAGGTAGTAAGCGCGTTATTTTTTTGCAGAGCTAGTAAGATCCATATAAATTTGCAGAGCTAGAAAGAGCGATATAATTTTACAGAGCAAGTAAAAGTGATATAACTTGTCAGAGCTAGTAAGCACGTAATTATTTTGCAGAGCTAGTTGAAGCGATACAATTTTGCAGAGCTAGTGAAAGCGATATATAATTTTGTAGCGCTAGTAAGCGCTATATAATTTTGCAGAGCTAGTGAAAGCAATACAATCGTGCAACGCTTATATCGGCGATATTATTTTGCAGCGCTAGTAAGCGCGATATAATTTTGCAATGCTAGTAAGCGCGTTATGATTTCGTAGACCGAGTAAGCGTTATTTAATTTTGCAGCGCCAGTAAGCGCGATTTAATATTGCAGAGCAAGGAAACACGATATAATTTTGCAATACTAGTAAGCGCGATAAAATTGTGCAATACTAGTAAGGGCGATATAATTTTGCAGCGCTCCTAAAAATTACATTGGAGATTGTTGTACATAAAGGTAAATTAATGCAATAAAAGAACATGTATATACAAATAGCGCCCAGCGCGCTTGGTTACAGCTTAAAAAAAGCAAAATATAATCAAAGCGCTGTAGTCGCTGAATACCTGGGGCTAGATTTAGTGTGCTTGGGTAGAAGAATTGTCCGAATTTCTCCCTTTTCCCGAAATTTATACGGATTTAACCTAGCGGTTAAGTGCAGAAGCTCAGAGACTGTAAGAAAAGAAAATATATGTGTATATACTACAGTGTACATAGACGGCGGAGGACTACACGATACTGGTAGTGGGAACGATAACCTTTTGTTCAACTCTACAGATCTGGTAGAGGTTCGTCTACATAGGCGGTAAAGATATACAATAAAAACAACAACACGGCCGCACACAACTGTTATAGTTTGCGTCAAATAAATCACTTTCAATAGCCTAAAATAGCTTTTTATAACAAAACAGATCAGAAAAACACTCATACTTTCTTTTTAATGTGTATACAAATGAAAATACACTTACCCTGATAAAGAACGGTGTACAGATTGTGTACTTTGTCTCACGTAGAACTTTTCGCGCTCGATTTGCGCGCTCGATCTGCGCAGTGAAATACCATATCCGGTTACTTCGTTTATTTCAGAGAATGATCGTGAATATTTTTTGTTGTTTTTTCATTTCTTTTTTTCTAGCATGTCTTGTTAACGCATCATAAAATAACAATATTTTAAAATATGTTTATATATACCAAATATAAGGTCTTCAAAAAATGGCTCAGAAAAAAAAATTCTTACTGTCTCCGTAAACACTCGTATCTTTTTGGCCTAGACCATCAAGTGAGAAACTTATTCTCGCATGAATATGTTAACAATAAAAACTATAGTGATGTTCTGTATTTACAAGGCGGGTTATTGAGATCTGCGAAGAACTACTTTTAGTGCGCATGAATTAAGTGATAAATCGGAGTTTGGGGAATTTGTGTTTTGGCAGCCAGCCAATTCGGATAGGCTCAGAAATTGATATAATTACTATGGCATTGGGGCTACGCCCAAGCCAAAAAAAACTAAATTAGGGCGTTGTCCTTGCAAAGTTCATTTTTGTTTTAAGAGTAAAATAAAGATAATTGGACAGAAAACTTAAGGGGATATAGTAAACTTACAAATAATATTAAAATAGCGTCATTTCAACTTTAACGGAATAAACAGCATAGTAGGCGATGCAACAACCATGGTCCGTGACCTTCTTTTCATACCAACATTACGGATCTCTTAAACACGATTGTTTGTCCGGATTTACGCACACAATATACGTTATCATAATTATTTTGTTTTTAAAAAAAAATCAAAGATATAAAAATGTAACCTAAGTACAACAAAGGAATATAGAACACGAGGAACTGAAGAGGTTAGGATATTGTTGTACTGATGTTGCAAAATATATGCGCAGCCTAATTGTGAACAATGTCAAGAAGCATTTGTAGTAGCAAAATTGATGATCGATATTTGTGTTTGACCTCGAGTGTGTTTGTTTGATACTTAAAAATAAGAGCATGCTTACTAAACTAAAAACAAAACACTTGTGAAAGTTCTTATATCTGATTTCCAAAAACAGGACGCGTACTTATCTGTATATGTGTTTTTAATAAAACTTTTTTATTGGAAACATCGATTAAGAGTTAGAGAGTGTTGGATGGAGCTAATTATATTATACAAGAACCACGTATATAATATTCAACTATCTGTATTGACCGATCAACAAATATATGTTATACGTGCATTTTATTTTCTTTCTTAGATGCTTTGCATTGACCGTTCGAAGGCAAAGACCCAAATTGTATGTGTTTGTATTTGTTGCGTGTTGATGTATACATGATTATAGTATACCATGTTTTTTAATTGATAAGTCGACTAACACCATTCATGCGCCTCCTTGTTTGTTTTGTTTACGACGCGTTTACCAAAACTCCAGAGCGGTGGCATGTGACAACTGTTCAGGGTGGCATCACATTAAGTGTGGTAACACTTGTAAGTACTTCTTAAACGTAAAAGCGAAGTTAAATTAGTTATTGCGTGCTAGTATTATCGTGTGTCAACTTTGTACAGTACTTTGTTTGTATTTTAAGCATTTTTTAGTTATATAAAAACTATTATGGTTTGAAATTATTATAGAAATGTATTATTATACTATTTATTTCCGTTTAATAGATCGATGAAGAATACCTACACAAAACACTTGGCGAAAACTTCTACATGGAGACGATATCGGTAAAGGACAGACGGCACATCCTGTTCGCCACTGATGATCAACCGACTCTTTTGTCCCATGCGAAGACATGGTACATGGATGGTACATTCAAAGTGGTCCGGGCACCGTTCCAACAGATGGTATCTGTCCAAGCTTTCATCAGATCTGACTGTGTGAAGCAAGTTCCGCTCTGCTTTGTCCTGATGTCCGAGAAAAAGCGGTCCGATGACAAGAAGGTATGTAAATCACCCACATTACTTTTATTAACTATGAGTCGATATCGTTAATATCGCCTTAAAGTCAACATGTCCGGTGCATTACATAAGCGCCTTGTTTCCTTGAATGCGTATACTCTCACATATCATATATACATGTATATATATAATTAATTAATAATTTATCTATTTTCAGACAACATACAACGCCTGCGGTGACGTGTATGCTCTTCTCAGAAAGACCTTTGCACTGCCGCTACTACCCGTGGATGACATTCGACCTGCTTTCGACACATTAGGGACGTAATCGGACACGACGCGACGGACCGATACTTGACTATCTAGAACGGTCGTGGATGGCGAATGAACTGCTGTGGCCTATTGAAAGTTGGTGCGTCTTCGGTCGGTCCATACGCACTAACAACGACTGCGAGGGCTGGCATCATCGCCTGAACCGTCGTGCAAAGAAAGGGAATATACCCCTTATGTGTTGTTCCAATTATCTGTTTTAAAATTAGATTATTTTTTAAGAAAAGCATGTTAACAAATTTCATCGAACTTCTAATTTGCAATATCTGAAGATATTTGTCCATACCCCACCCACTTTTGAATGTTTCGTTTTTGTTTTTACCCACTTTAAACACAATAAAATCTAAATAAAGCATAAAAATGACCGAAATTAAATCAAAGATACTAGGCTATTAACAAATAACAAAAAATATTCTACCATATAAGTTATGATGGGGCGAGTCGTTATATATGTTGGGCGAATCGTTATATATGTGGGGCGAATCGTTATAAAACACGGGGCGAGTCGTTATAGGGCGAGTCGTTAAGCGGGCTAGTCGTTTCAATTCTTTATGCAATGTCTAGTCATTATGTGCTGTATCACACGGTTTAAGGGACATTTCACAGATTCTGTATGTTTTGAAGTTTGTTATTAAATGCTTTAAATTGATAAATGTAAACATCGGAACAAAAGAGTTCCAGTATAAAACAAAAGAAAATGAATTCAAGAAAAACATGTAATCTTCATTTATGCTCGAACCACTGACCACTGGAGTAAAAGTATAGCGCTTAAACCATTAGGCCATCTATGCTAACGTAGTACAATATGCATTTTAGACTTTATTTAAACAATCCTCGTTATGTCACAAAATATAACGATAACAACAGAACTTTCCAAATTTGCAAATCTGAGATATTTTTTTTTCAATTTGGTCAATCAAAACGTGAAACGGTCCCTTTCAGAGATATGTCGTGTGCCCTGGGTAATAATATAATAATGCTTTTCTTCTGCTGAAGTTTTATATGGATACTATCTGATAACTAATTTTGCATTTGGAACTGCTTAGTTTCGAGATTCAATATATCTTGTTAATCAATCTCAGCTGCCATTTAAGTGTAATTTTAGTGCAATCTGATTGCAAGAAAGTGACAAATACATGGCTTCATACGCGGATGGAAATCAGTCCGAATCCTGATGATTTGAATAGTTGTGAAACATCCCGGAAATAATCCTTAAATAAATATTGATAAAAGAGTGTGTGATCTTATGAAGTGACATTTAACTTTATCTTACTTCCGAAAATACGCGGTGTGTACAGGACACTTAAGATCTCGGACAGTAGGACACAGATACCACCAAATACAACTTTTGTCGAATAAAATATGATTTGGGTGCACGGGTTCACGTGCTGGTTGATATATCTGTACAGTTTTCTCACTCTTACATCAATACTTTTGGAGGAAACAATTTTTCAAAAAAAGAAAAGACAAAGACAAAGTCAGTTTAACAAGTAAGCTCTCATTTTGCAAATCAATTTATCAGAATGTTACTTTCTTAACGAGGATTTTGTGACGTTGTGCCGTTCGCTCGCTTTTCTGGCAAAACAAGGTTTAACACGAAGCTCATGTGCATTTCAATTCAAAATATGCCGTTCGATCGTTTTTCTGGCAGAACAAAGGTTTAACATGAAACTCATGTGCATTGCAATTCAAAATAGAAATAGTGTTGAAGTAATTTTGCATGCATTTTACAATCTGACACCTCCCACAGATTGATAATAGTTACAGCTTGTCAAAGAGGAGCTAGATATGAAATCGCCTATGGTTTGAAGCTGAATCGTGAATACAGAGGTGCGCGAAAATATTCTTTTCGTGTATTTTTTTCTTTTGTTTTTACATTTAATCGATGCAAACTGTTGGGTTCGCGCACTTTGGGAGAGTCGATCGGGCTATTTTTTAACAAACACTTTCAGGATGGCCTATTGTTTAACGTGTACCACTTATTTACATTTACAACATTTATGTTATTAAGTTTATCGCAAATATGTACATCTAAGACAGTGAACAAATTAAAGTCCGTCTCACATTATGTCACGGTACCATATTTTGGCGGATTGCTGAATAGCTGTCCAAGCGGTCCAGTAAGTTCACGCAATAGAGAACAATCTTTAGCGGGATGTCTTGTGTTTGTTTTACGGACTGCATGCACACTTTTTACGTCTCGTCGAATTGTGGGACCGTGGTAAACTTATTTCTCTAAATAATCTCGTTGAGATCGAAGGGTCGGTAATGCACTGTTCTATGTGACGTGAATTCGATTCAGAGGAGAATGTCCAACATGCCCTCAGTCTTATGAGGGATAGTGTTTCTTTGTGTAAGCGGTCCGGTGAGCTCACTCGGCAGAGCACGCGCCTTGTCAGCGAGGAATGGATAGGGAGCCGGGCTAAAGTCCCTGACTGGCCGCACACTTTACAAGTCCTGACGAATAAATGTCCCTTAAATATGCTTAAGAAATTATTACCATCCCAGTTTGAACTCACAACGCCAAAAAATATTGTAGGTAGTTTGGCCCAACTTTTCTTCGTTACTTTCATTACTCGATACGCGTTATTTTCCACTTAAATAAGGATGTTTGCTGACAGAATTCTTCCACAACTGTTTGCAACATATCTACCTTTATATGTGAACTGCAGCAAAACTGATCTAATATCAACCTGGTATGCACAAACAATTTAGGAATGGCAACACGAATTAGAGTCGGTCGTGTTTGTGAAAACAAACAATATTTTGTAGGTCGAACTGTAAAATAAAGGTTTGAGAAAAAAGACAACTCTCTGTTAGATGATGCAAAGGTGTATTATATTTACGAAACAAATAACTTATGATAGTATTTGTGGAAGAAGCTTGATTTATATACACCACAAACTTTAATTGATTCGTAGTTTATTCATTGATATGTCATCGTCCACATGCTCTCAATTAATGGTATATACTGAGCTAACATTTATATTAGTTTTATGCTAACAATCGAGCTTTACCTTATTTTTTAAGAATCTGGTGAACAGGAAAACGCCCAGTATTTCATTTCAATAATTTTATTTCAAGCTGCGAATCTAATATTAATTACCTACTTCTTTTTTTAATTATTAAAATGTATATAAAAAAAACGCTTACTACAATATTTTTAACTTGTTTTGCCGGCCTAGTAACATATTTTGACATAAGAAATAAGACATAAATCAGAAAGATACATATCATAGAACAGTACAGTACATAGGTTTGTGGTAATAAGGTTAGAAAATCTCTAAAATCAATAACAAACTACATCCAACAGAACTAAACTACGTTTTGTTTAGTGTTAATGCACGATAAGACGAAAACAAAACCCCCAAAAAGTACGTGCGCCCTCACATATATACAAACAATACAAATTCGTTTCAATGGTTCAAGAAAAATATCTAGCAATTGAAAATAATATACCATACATAGTAAAATATTTCTCGATTCTGTTATTGTTAGTACTTTGCGGTTGACATTTTAAACATGGACGAGTTCTAATGGTTGAGAGCATGGGCACTTATATAAAATTTAAAACGTACTTAAACAGAAGTTCTTTTGGTTGAAAAATATTGTATGAAGTGGATCCATTTTGATTAGTGGTTTCATATTTGTTTTTAATAAGGCGATTTCTGCTTCTGTCTGTACTTGTATCTTGAGATAATTTAGAAAAATATTGAAAGTTCGGATGCATTTATTTATTTTCATGTTAAATATGAAAGTTTTTATTATGATACGTATATATATCAGAACATGATTGTATACTTTTTTTGTCCATAATACCAAAGAAGGTCATTTCTTTGCTTAATTTTATTTCAGTGTTCACCTCTTTCAGAAAGTGTGGCAGAAGTGGATCCATTTTTTACTATCTGTTTCATATTTGATTTTAATAAGGGCAATTTCTGCTTCTGTCTGTACTTTTATCTTGAAATAATTTAAAAAAATAATGAAGTATGGGATGCATTTCTTTATTTTCATGTTAAATATAAAAGTTGCATTATAATAAGTATACACTTCAGAACATGATTGTATTCTTTTTTGTCGATAATACATAGGAAGGCCATTTCTTTGCTTAATTTTATTTCAATGTTCACGTTTTTCAGAAAGTGTTGCAGTGTTATCCATAATTCCAAAATAAATGGTCAATTGTTTCAATATTTGATTGGCAAAACTCACACAGGCTACATGTTTTCAGTCCACATTTTGTTAAAAATCTATTTGTTTGTATAATTCTAGATAAAAACTTATATTGTAAATCTTACCATCAAAGTACAATTACTTTTGATATTCAATATTATTTTTGGGTTTTATTCAGTTAAATGTACTGTATTATTTGAAGAACGCACATTTGTTTATCTTGTTTCATTTTTTGAAGACATGTATGCATATATATAATAATACATAACACATGATGCAACAATAGTTCCACAAATGTTTAAAAAATATCTCAACTGGATCGGATGTGCATACATTGCAAAGTTCGAGGAAAGGTTTGCATACCATTTGACACGTATCGTTTTCAAAACTTAGATTTAAACACAATTTAATTATATTTAAATGTTTGCTTAACATCTGAAATGATAACACTGATTTAGTGTGAAGTAGGTTACCATTTTTTAATTTTCAAACTAATGATTTAACCGTAGTAGTAAAAGCTGAATCAATATTTAGTTTCTGTACTTTGCTGTCACAATAAATAAAAATGGCTTTTCCAATGATGCGTCATTTTAAAATATTTTAATCTTCAATAGTAATGCTCCGATTTTCTTTTTTTTTCACCACTGTGTTCTACTAAACAAGGTCAGTACTATAAAGTCTCATAATTTTTTGACTGCTTTTCCTTTGATTTGCTTCCTTATTTACACCAAATACTCTAGTATTTCATACCTTATCATGATTAAGAAACGTTATTTCAACCTATTAATAATAATATGCATTATATTTATTCTAAGAATTTGGCCTATATGCCTTATAGGTGATATGATTTTTTCTCTTTCTTGAACTCCTTAATTACTCAATCTGTTGCAAATGTGTACTAATTCTTTAAAATATAGGAAAAATTAGACAACTATCATGATGACA
Source organism: Dreissena polymorpha (assembly GCF_020536995.1). Classification (NCBI taxonomy): domain Eukaryota; kingdom Metazoa; phylum Mollusca; class Bivalvia; order Myida; family Dreissenidae; genus Dreissena; species Dreissena polymorpha. The sequence continues at coordinate 138,801,599 of NC_068355.1, read as the reverse complement.
ACTGATTTCGAAAGGTACTGGTCAGTTATTACCCCCTATTAGTTGAACTTCAACATTTGAAGGTCTAATTGTTACCAGATATCATTTAATTACCTATTTAGTGCTGTTGATCATAATCTTAAAGAAAGGTGCTAGATGCGAGACCAAGCAATTTCCATCCAAAAATAGACAACATTTCTTGAATTTTTTTATGCACAAATTCAACTTCACTTTAATATGCATAATTCTAATGTAGACGTTAAGAATAAACCAGGATTTGGAATTTGTTTCATAAAAAGATTCAAATATTATACAAACTGTGAAACTACCTGTCTACCCTTTATAAGACTATAAATAATGAATTGACAACTATACTGCTAAACCATGAAGTGAAAGTTTAAATTTATGCATACAAAAATGTGCAATTTCCAGAGATTTTGCCTATTGTATTAAGATTTTTTTGTGTCGCTTTGGAAAATGGGACAGTTTTACTTTTGTCGCAGGCGTTGGAGCATGACTCAGTCAATATTTTATGACTTGGATTGACTAAACAAATCTGGTATACATCTTTATGGCAATGTCCGTGGCTGCAATGCGCAATAATTGTAACTCTGCACTTCTTATTAGCTTGACTGTTCGAAGAATAGCGGGGATATCCTACTTGCCCTTACGTGGGCGTCTGCGTAGCACTTTCAAGGTTAAACTTTTGCATGCAACATGTATATAACATCATATCTCAGAAACCACTGACTATGCTTGTTTGTAACTTCATACATGTATTTATTATTCTCATAGGCCTATAATTCTAGCATGGATTTTGACATAAGTATGGCCTTTTTTGTTCTTAGAAAGTTGTTGGTTTAAGTTTGGCGTGCAACATCAATCTTCAAAACTACTAACGGTACTCTTTGGAAACGTATTACAGATATATGGGATGATAATTGATGACCATTTCCCAAGGCCCATAACTCGTGTATGGATTTTTACTGAATTATATCCCTTTTTGTATTTAAACATTTCCAAGTTATAGTTTTGCGTGAAACATCAGTTTTCAAAATTGCTGAAGGTATTCATTTGAAACTTAATACATATTTAACGGATCATAATTGTTAACAACTATCCAGGGCCCATAGCTCTAGTATGGAGTTTGACGGAATAATGGACCTTTTTTACTTAAATAAATCCAGGTATAAGTATTTTGTGCAACACCAATCTTCAAAATTATTGAAGGTATCCATTTGAAACTTAATACATGTCTAGGGGATCATAATAAATTATCACTATCCAAGGCCCATAACTAGAGTAGGGATTTAGACTGAATCATGACCCTTTCTGTACTTGGAAAATTGCTTCCTTAAGTTTTAGGTGCAATAAACATCAATCTTTAAAACTCTGTAAGTAGGTATTCACTTGAAAGTTAATACATTCCTGCAAAATCATTGAAGGTTACTGTCAAATGCTCATAATACTGACATCTGAAATGAATTTTGATTTAATGATGGCCTTTTTATATTCTCAAGTACTGAGAAAAGTCCTTCTGACAGCTCTTGTTTGAATTATTACCCTTTGTAATTTTGATACTTTATTTTTGTCCGGGCTAGTTATCCTATACTGTAGAAGCTGGAGACTTGAAACTTCAGATAAGAATAAACAATTTAGATGAAGTACCGTGTGCATAAAATGTTACTCTGCATCTGTTATTGTTTAGTTATTACCCTTTTTAAATGTTTATACTTGATTTTTATCAGGTTTTTCTCCAATATACTATAAAAGCGAGAGACTTGAAACTAGAAATTTAGATAGATATCATTGAGAAAAGTGCAGTACGCAAAAGATGTTACTCCGCACATATGTTTTGTCGCCTGCTGGGATCACTTCTCCGTCGTCTTTCTGTCCGTCAGAAATCTTTTCCGGAGCAAAATTCCTATGGTATTGAAGGTATCGATTACGCACTGTATACAGTGATACAGTTCATTGAGGGAAAGCGCAGTGACAAGAAACCATAACTCTGGGTGGTCATAATTTTGAGTTAGCTCCCTTCGTTTGAAAATCATTTCCTAAAGTATTCAAAGTATCGACTTCAAACTTTATACAATGACAGGCGACACATGTGATTACTAATCGCTCTTGTTTTTTAGTTATCCCCCTTTGTTAATTTTCTTACTTTATATTTGTCCGGGCTATTTCTCCTATATTATAAAATCTTTAAACTTGAAACTTCATTATGTGGACAGATATTATTGAGAAGAAGACCAGTGCACAAGAACTGGAACTCTGGTTCTCATATAATTTAGGTTATTGCCCTTAATTTACTTTCATACTTGACTATTGTTAAGGCCATATTTCTTTTACTTTGCAAGCTATGTACTTGAAAGTAATTAAATGGTAAATTTTATTGGGAAGAAGTGCACTGTCAAGAACTGTTAATCTGCACATAATCTTCATTTAATTTTGATAAGTCCAACTTCTAAAACACCGTTAGCTTCAGTTCAAATGCATCTTCACCTGAAAGATCATAACTGTTGACAAATATTATAACAATCTTACACTGGCTTCCGGTACATACCAGGAAAATCTAGCTCGAGGGATACTATTTAAGGCGGTAACGAGGCTCTCCCGATAGCTTGATTTTCCTGGTATGTACCGCATAGTAGTGTTTGCTTGCTTTTCTTGCATATCGTTAAAAACGCATTCATTCATAAATTTGACGTCATAAACGTGCGATACGTGACGTTATAAGAATATTTATGAATAAATGAATAACGTCATTTAATGAACAAGATTATTCTTACAACAGCGGGGTGTAAGATGGGTTTTCTAGCAATGGTGAAAACGGCAGATAAAGTCTGACATGCAAGAAATATTCGTTCTTTGCGACACATCCGACTCGCGGAGGTCACGTTATTTGGTTTCATGCATTATCCATCGGTTATCCAGGGTTAATAATTTCATGTACATGTAATGAAATGTAGGAACGGAATACAAAAGCACATGGGCTGCACGTGGTATTTTTTCCATAATTTTCTTCGTCCCCTCCCTCACATACACGCACAAAAAGATTCAATGGTCTGGAGTGGTTAGATGTACGGACCCGGCTAGAATGTATGTCGGTCTAAATTGTATGTTCGTTGTATATTTAAATTCAATTTGAATTGTGTTGCAGTCTAGCCGTACGGGAGTGCCGTAGTCCTAAAGTATTCAATGGGGACTGCCTGGCCGTACGGGATTCATAAATAAACCAGTTATTAAAATTAATTATTTTTCGTATTCACGCCGGTGCTGACAAATAATTTCATATGTTTACTAGTTTCAATTGATTATCAAACAAAATAGCTTCTTTTGGTTAACTTTCAATCATACCGCGCGTATAGCTAATATATAATCTTGTTTGTAAAAGGATTTGTTCGAAAAATAAAAAGAAACAATTGGAGAAAAAGGCACTGCTGATTTCAGTATTAAGGTGAACACAAGTTTTATCCTTATTTGATAATTAAATGCTTATTGAAAACCTCCTTAAAATATCTCAATAAAGATTTATAACAATATGATGTTGCCTTTATTCATACTCATAATAATTCCTGAAACTAATGCATAAATAATGCCAAATCATGTTAAATACAACATTCCTTCGTCAGGCATTCGTTCATAAGACCCGCAAGTAGTGGGTTGAATGTTATTTCCAACTTGGCAAGTAAACGTAGTCATTTGCTTTTAAAGTTTGTACGTTCTTAATGAAAAACTAATTTTAAGATAAATACAGTATTTCTTTAAGCTTCCCTTTGCTATAATTAGTGATGTTATATTATCCTAGAGCTAGATAATACGGAAATCGTAAAATGTATAGTTTAGCACGGGCGCTTTCACAATAAGTTGGCATTTTGAATATTTCTTCTGCAGTGTTGTCAATTTAGAGGATAAACTACTTACGCAGTTTTTCTGTACAGCAACAGTTTTCTATTTTTCACTGAATAGAAATAAAATTCTTTAAAAAAGCATAAATAAAATTTGCATACTGGTTGCGTTTTTTTCGTAGGATTGTTAAACGCTACCCATGGACGATGTAACCGTCGATGCATCCATGGATACAGACGTGCGTTTCGTTCTTCCGTGGCATGTGGTCTTAGATGCTACATTATTTGCATGATGTCAGTTCTTTTACGGAAAGCCCATGATCGTTTGTGAGTGTTTTCCACATGGTCCTAAAAGGTATTCACCCTCCACTAACCTTATTGCATCGGGCACCGACGAGTAATTAGTAGGGCGTCTTTAAAGATTAAAACTTCATAAGATACGCTTTAAATGACGAACACTTATTTTAATGTTGTGGTGGCAGAACAAAAACAGGACTTTTTCCATGTATTTTAGTCTTTCCATATAGTATATTTTAAAACATTCATTTCTGGTGAGACCATTTCCAGAATGTGGAATATTTGACGAAACTACGCCCTCCACGCATAAAACGGTAGATGTATAAAACAACAGCTTGATGTATATAGCATTTGCCATGCCTTTAGAGTAAAGCAGCAGCACTGAACAGATTCTCAGCCACTTGGATACGCTTGCACTCAACTTTATGATAATCTCTGATAATAATCATGCATCACATTTAAACATCTACACATCTTAAACATCTTGAGCGTACCTAGAAACTGCATACAAGTAACCATGATCAAACACTTGAGTAAGGTAATTATACAGTAAATTTTCATGATTTCGTTCAGCCACTGGCCGAGGCCCTTTTTCCAGAATTTAACCAGCCGATGCTAAATAAACTACAAACAGAAGGACCAGAGTCAAACTTAAATGAAAAGATAAAAACGGTGACTTCTTCGGAAGCAAGCTGATTACAAAGCTCGATCTAGCAAATGTGTTATTTGCTCCCTATCTTTCGGACATTTTCCCTATTTCATTTTCCTCACTTATTTAAAAATGCATAAACTGAAAACTATATTTTAATTAAGCTCCACTAACTTACAACCACCTTCATAATATAAAAATTAATGAAAACTCACGTCCTACGTCTTGAATGTCGATGATCAAAATGGCCAATTGCCGCGAAATACAGTAGTTCATAACAAATAAGTAATAAATAATAAGTAATACCAAATTACTCGTAACAAGTAACAAACAATGTCCCTCCAGGGCTTCCGTAGAAAACAGACTATTATTTCCGGCATTCCCGAAAAATGTCTAATATTTTCCAGCATTTTACAGTTCATAGGTAAACTGTCTATTTCAAGCATTTTTCGGTCAGTAGTGGAAAAGGCAGGACCAAAAAAGTAAACATAACATGGAAAATATTGCAATATTTTTATTATTGTCCATTGATTGCCATGGTATACCATAATTAAGCAGGCTTTTTTCAGCATCATATCCAAACGTACCCTGCACAAAATACAACCGGGTGCTTGGTATGTATGTAAGCTACCTAAACACACAATCTCACGACAATATCTCACACTTATTTTAATTAATTTAAAAAAAAAAGACATTGACCTCAACCTAACTGGGCCGAAATTTACTTCCACGCTAGGTCTTCATATAAGCAGCCTACATACAATTTAACGGACACCATTTTTCTGTTTTATTTAAAGTTACCTCAACATTGAACTTGGTCATCCCAAGCCACTTTTGCGTGTAATCTACCTATACAAAATTTTAGAAAAATACCACCATAAAATCTCGAGTCATTGAGAGTATGCCATTGTTTTTAAGAAGTGCACCAAATAAAATCCCAAACTAGATCTCCTTGCAAGTTATAGACCGGAAACCACATGTTTGTGCATAATTTTTTTTGTCACAGCGACCATGACCTTGATCCGACTGGTCCGAACGAACCGACCTACGCACAAAATTTCAGTTTTAAGTCTTGTTATTTAGTGGAAACCTTTTATTCTGCTTTAAGTAACAGTAACCTGTCATTGTCTCGACCCTTTCCAAATACACTCCAAAGCTTGCTTTTCATGCAACCTTACTAATGCTAAGTGTCAGTAAAACCAGTTTATGAAAACAAAAGTTATCGACCGGAAACCACCCTCCCGCCATACCACAATGAAATAATTTCGTTAAAAACTTGGTTAAAAACACCACGTAAAATAGTATAATAGTATGCAAAGTAGCAGCAAAGTGATTGTAAAAATGCAAACACATGTTATCCACCAGATTTACCCCTGTTTAACGCCGCCCGCTTGCACACCCGCGCACCCGCGTTCCAATTGTTTAATTAACGGTACAAAATTAAATTTGTATTGTGTTGTTTTTTTGTTATCGTTGATTGTGGCTTACTTTTTGTATAAACGTTGGCTAAGACTGAATGTGGACACCATTTTGTTCAGTTGAAACCGCGCGATCAGATTCTTTTCATATATGTAAATTAGCTCATGGTCCGATATGATCATAGTGGCAAGCCAGATACGAATAACGGCCAGCTCGTGAAGTCAATTTGTTACTTTTTATAGTAACGACATGTAAAATAAATAAGAAAAGTCACAAAATGACATAATCTAGAAATAAAACCCTTAATCGAACATAATTAAACATTATCATTTGTCAATTTAGCTAGCACTAAACAAGTGTCAGTTCCTTGTTGCTGAGTAAACTTGGAAGTACGGCTTATTGTAGTGTAAACGGTCATTTTACATATCAACTTTATCGTCTAATGGTTAGTTTCGCACATGCATTGAAAAGTACTGTCTTCATGTAATAGTACTTGTTAAGGCCATACACTATCTTAATTTCAAATGTCATCGTGCAGTTTATGATTCTTTACTCTTTATAAAACTTTTCTGAATCCAAAATCCTGCAAAAATCAACAATTATTATATACATTGATCCTCCCACTTCATTGTTATAAAATCATAAATAACTGGAATAAACAAAAAACAAACAAAAAAATGGGGAGCGGAGCCTAATAATCAAAACTATCATGCAAAAAGAAGCATGGAATAATGTCAAATTAATATAATTAAAAGGGTTTGATTTATTTTGTTATAGTCATAAATTGAAATATTGTTACAGAAGCTATCAATAAAGTGTCACATCCATGCTATCATGTTGTAAGTTGCGTCCAATTTATTGAATTTTACATTAATTTATTTACACGTTAATACTGGTACTTATGCGAGGTTAGTTTCAACAGTGCTTCTACTACTATTATTTTCTAAATGGACACGTTATATAGCTAACATATTTTGTTAAAAGGAGGATACAACGATCACATATACCATATACTAGCGAGTTATAATGTTATTAAAAAATGGAATACGTGTTGGCCTGTAATATGGCTAAATAAAGCAGTTGAAGCCTCAGGTCGTAAACCGAATGCTGCCTCAACTGTCTGAAGCCCAATAATAAGGTAAATATAAAATCAACTAATTAGAGAATTGTATTAATTGATTGTATAATAGTATGCAGCAAATATCAGTGTCAATTGCATCAAGCTTTTATTTTGATTTATATAAATAAACACATTTTTGAACAGCTTGAATTTAAACAATCTATGCAAGCTGGAAAAAATGCTGTGTATGAGCAAAATGACTTTTACTCTTTTTGTTTAGTCTTACTTTCACGTTCAAGCTTTCCACGTTTTCATCTGACTGATCCTTTCTTGTCAATGTGAAGACGGTCTCGGCGAGTCGACAAAGCAGACGCTCAGTTAATACGCATATTCCTTTTCCTATCTGGTGTTCATAAATGCAATTGTAATTCTAGTAGGAAAGAACACATTCATCCAATTGATTAGGTGATATTGCACTACCGGTAAATCATTTTTATCCACCCTTGGTCTATAGTAAAGCCTCACTATGGGTCATAAGTCTATTTAACGCAGTGACCGGAGATAGTCGAGTTATCACAATTGGCAGTGCCTTTTTCTAAAGATTCCTTTTCTCTTCTGGATTGAAGCCATTAAGCGATCGCACCCATTCATTTTAAGGTTATTTCCCGTTTTTTTGTGTGTCTGAAACATTCTGCTAGGATTTTCTAAGTTATAACTTGCATGAAATAGTTTTTTTGGAAAGAAGGCATATTCATCTTTAACTTGATACTAGTTTTTCACAATCTGAAATAAACAAAAGGCAAGATAAATGCCTTGACAGTTGGCCGTTTCATTATGGGACCATATGGGTATTGGATTAAGTGAATTTTACCATTAATAGATAGACTTTTATTTTCCTCCATTCATGAAGAGCATAACATATAATACAGATTATAAGCAGGGATGTACAATCGAGTATATACACATACATGAGATCAAAATGAAACAACTCAATACAGACATTAGATTATTTACAAAGAAAAGTAACATAACTGAGTATATGTATAAATAATTGTTAATTCCTAAGTAAAATAATCAGATTGAAAAGAGCATAGGAGACGTTCCCTTTTTTCTCTTTTTTTAGTGTTTTTTTTTTCACCGAGATAATGTCTTAAAGCGAAAACGTAAATAAAGACATAGTAGGCGAATATACTTAATATAAGTCACAAATTTTGTCTTCCATGGAAGACTGCTATATAGTGTTAAGATACACTAACATAGATTGGATCGACATGTCAACATGATATGTGTAAAAAAATGGCTTAGAGCGTCCAAAGCTAGTTCAGGATGCTAACAGCAGCTTTGCACAATTTAACATGCACAAAATATGAGTCAACAGTTTCAGATATCATCTTCAGCAACAATGCACTTTGTTCGAAGCCACTTAAGTGGATGAAGCGCGATAATTCTCCGTAATTCCGATGCATTCAATTAGAATTGTCCATAAATGTTTCGGCAAGTGACAATAACACATCTTATGAACTACGAGATTAACGGTTTTCAGGCAACAATGTCTGCATTCTCGTACAAAACTGTCAAGACACAATTATAACTGTGCTATTCAATATTGTTTTACACACCGTAATTATTTGTGGATTGTCCTTTGCTACTTTTAATAAAGGGGAGTAATTATTGGAGTCTATTACATGCGCAGTTACTCCCCATTGATCGGTGCCTTTGATACGACTCTGTATTTCGTTCTTTATGTTCATTACGACTTTTCTCTCAACTATTTTCTTCCATTGTCGTTTTGTGGGGAAATTTCCATCCTGGACGTATGAGCGTAAGCCATTCATTAAGTCGTACTTATGTAGTATCCTGTATGCGTCAAGGATATATCCGAGGAATTGGCCTTCTAGTTCAATGTGATGTATAAGTCTATTGTTAAAGATATCTTTCGCTAGGTATCTAGGGTCTAATCTGCAAAATTGGTCGAAGAATGTTAGTTTTCTTATTTTCAGTTCATTCACAATCTGAACGGTATTAACGGTTGACAGGCAATAATCTGTTGCGATGTTTCTGTCATACCCTTGCATGTGTTTCAGGCAAAAGTTCTGTGCAAAAGAAAGTTGTACAAGATCACTTTGCGAGTTGTTGTTCAATAGCTCACAGCCATATAAGGCCTTTGGGATTACAGATGAGTTTAATATCGTTAAGAGAGTTGGTGGACTCAGTCTTTCAAGCGCTACCCCTTTTGAGCACAAGCTCGAGTATGTTCCTCGCAATCATACGCATACATCATGAATCGCATTATTAGTGGTCAGAAAAGAGTTGCATTCAATACCAAGATGGGTATACTTGTCTCTAGCGGTCAGACGTTCATGCCCTAGATAGAAGGTTGAAGTCTCTTCTGTCTTCTTATTACAGACTTGTACGGAACACTTCGATGCATTATAAAAAAAACTCCACCTGTTTGCATATTCATGGCAAATCTTAAGCATCCTCTCGAGACCGTGTTTAGAGTATGATACTAGAACCATGCCATCGGCAAAAGTAGGCGAAGCCATATTAATGTCATAACGCGGCTTGTTCAGTTGCGATACATTTCACGAAGTGCGAGACGGGTGCCAGTATCAATGACTGGATCAGGATCATTGATGAAAACATTGCATGCCCCATAAAATCACCACACAAACAAACTATTCATTCTTTAATATATGATTTTAGTTTTATATGAGGACTTTCAAGCTACGATTCTCCAGTTGAAACATCTCATACTCTTTCGATCAAACAGTTCAGTTCAAGGACTTAGCATATAGCTGAAAATAACACTATGCCACTATCAAATGGTATCACATATTTTTTAAATGTTCTCTACTTTACGTTATTAACTTCTCTCACCACTTTACTTATGGAGCTTTTTTATAATTGAGAAAATTTCTCTAGCGTTCGCCAATTTGAACTTCAATGCCAAATGGGCGCGGCCATATTGGACATATTTCAGTGTCGCTCAATAAACCAGATATTGATTCATGCAATAAATCGTCTGTTGATCCAGAGTTCATGAGGTCATTAAGTCGGAAGCAAGTCACCCCTGCCAAAAGGTAAACCGATCATTCATTACTCGATAGTCCATCGCCAATTAATAAAACGGTTTTATCGAAAGAGTATGAGATGTTTAAACTGGAGAATCGTAGCATGAAAGTCCTCATATAAAACTTAAATCATATATTAAAGAATGAATAGTTTGTTTGTATGGGGATTTTAATGGGGAATGCAAAGTTTTGTTCAAACGGTGCTTTAGGAGACATTATCAGAAATTTTACACAAGGGACTCTTCGGGGGAGGGAAAATGAAACCAAAGGCAAGGAGCTAAATATGATGGCTTACCATGGACCATCAAACTAAAGATCTGACAAAAGACGATCTTCGGGTTGAATGTCTAACAGAGACAATCCGGAGGCGGCTCCAATCCATCGTTTGGAGTTTCTAAACAAACCCTGGTTTCGGTTTCACGTGCATTATGCTAGCGATGTTATGGGGAATATATCTTAACTTGTTTTAGTGGATGCATTTTCCAAATGGCTTGTAGTTAAATTGAAAGAAAAATCGCTTATACAGCATACATGTGGAGCATTGAGAGCCGTGTTTACAGACTTTGGCCTTTGTGTTTGTAAGCAAGTGACAATTTAACATAATTTGTAAGTGAAGATTTTCAAACTTTTATGCATTAAATGAAGTATGTTACACGTGCCAAATCAAACCAGTAAGCTGGAAGATTTTGTAAAAACTTTAAAACATGTGCTAAAAGCAGGTTAAGGTGATAATCGGACAGTTCAAACGAAAGTATCCACGTTTCTGTTACATTGCATTTAATTTTTTTCAGACGTAAATGACGTTCATCTTTGATTGACGTCATGAAATTTTAAACAGACTGATCTATATTAAGCTTGAACTGTGTATTTGGATTTGGAATCGTGATGCCAAACAAAAGAAGGGTCGTGAACACTGCAATGTTTAAGAATAATTATTGGCCAATTGCGTGGATCGGAAGCTTCTTAACCGGTATTAAAATCCCCGATGCTATGCCAGTAATTGATCGTTCCAATTTGTTCAACCCACTTGTAGTAATGACTTATTGATCTCTTGGTCCTCATTACTCAAACAATCGGTCGGTTTTAGAGGACTGGATTTAACTAACTTGTCCACTCCAGTTAATCTACAAAATATTGCTTTGTTAGCAATATGAACAGCTTTAAACGAAAGTTTGTAACAATAACAACATAAATACTATTGTAAGCAATACTATCTACTTTTAATCGTAAATACATTGTATATTACATTAAATAAGCGATTTATGCAATATTTTTTAAACCGAATTCAGAATTATTGAGAAATTGGGCAAGCGGATGCAAGTAGAGTTTTACTTTGTTTATATTAACCAGAACGATCTTTCATATTATTTCATACAAAAGCAAACTGTCTGGTCTAATCACTATAGGAAGTTTTGGGGATTCCGATAATGACGTCACTTTTGCACACGCTCTAATCTTGGCCGTCAACACAGCGGCCATTTCGCCATTCGTATTCGTATTCCTTGTCTAAACAGCCCTTATGGGCCAACCGTGACAAGCACGTCAAAGTGTTAATGTAAAGTTTGTGACACCGTTGAGACCTTCCTACTTATATTAGACTTATAAGAGTGCACCGCGGATGTAGCCTTGTTTTTAATGACGTTTATTATTTGTAAGTGTCTATTTCTTTCAGTATGTAGCGTAAACAAAAGTCTTCTACAATGGAACTCAACACTCTGAAGCCTCAGTATCTCTGTTTTTGTTAATTTACTCCTGTGTCTTAAACCAGAACAGTCTATAATTGTGTGTACTTTCTCTTCTGTGTTGAATGAGTCCCATGTATTTGGCATCAGTCTCTCGATTTCAAAGCGGATGTCGGCTATAATGGGTTTTCGTATTTCTGACGTCAATGAACAGTTCAGAATAAAATGGCTTAGCGTTTCTGGAGCTTCGTTACACAGAGGACAGGTTGGATCGACGCTATTTTGGTTGAACGACGCTCGATTACTTTGGAGTATGTAGGTGCCACTCATGAATTTCAGCTTCACTAATAGTCTGTTTGCATCGTAAGATGAGCTTGAGGGTAGTTGAAGTAGTGGGTGTGGTTTTCCTGGAGTTACTGCTTTAAAATTTAGGTTTTTAAGACTTTTCATGTGTTGTGCTTGATCTAGAAAGTTGTTATACCACCATAAACTGACCGATTTACTAACTGTTCTTTTCCATTGTTCTTTCTTTACAGGTGTTTTCAGTAGGTCTTCAGCTACATCAAGTTCGTACCACCAAAATAGACGCCTCACTTCAATGAACCAGCTATTACTTTTTCCGGTCTTAACTGTCAATTGTCTCTCTGCCAACCTTCGTTCTACAGCATTTTTATTTTGGTGACATACATTATTAAAGAGTACTAATGCTTTTTTTATGGATTTGCGCTTCTACTGGTAATAGTCCACTTAACACGTATACAGCAATATCAGAGGTATTTGTAGGTAACATAAATAGTTGTTTCAAGAGTCTCTTTTGAAAAAGTTCAAGTCTGTCCAATAAAGTTTTACGCGGCAGAATAATCTCCAAACCATAGTCCAACACTGGTGATACAAAGGTTTTAAAAACATGTAGAGTAGTAGGAATGTCGAGTCCCCCTGCACCGTGCAGTCCAGCTGACATAAAGCTATATGCTGTGCGCCTTGCTTTCTGGATATTATGGTCAACATTGGTTTCCGCTGTTGAGTTCACGGTTTCAGATCTTTTAAGGCCTAGATGAGTGCTGGTTTCTGAGTTTGTGATCTGTTTACCATAGATTTCAAAATATTCATATGTTTTTGATTTACAGTTATTTGGATATACTTTTAGAGCTTCTGTTTTATTTGGTTGAAGTAGGTATCTCTCACAATTGGCGAAATCTTCTGCCATACTTATCAGAGTTGCTGTTTCGTTACTTTTCGTAGAGTTTATAGTCACATCGTCCGCGCAAGCACTTGCATTACAGCGTATATCACCAATACAACAACCGCTGTCTGTGAGTTCCATACGTTTCAGCAATGGATTGATATACACTTTGTACATATCTGTGCTGAGAATACCTCCTTGGCGCACTCCTTGTAGAACACAAAATGGATCAGAGCGTATCCCTGCACACTTCACAACGCTAGTCGCTTCTGAGTGAATACTCTCTATAATTGACCAGATTTTATCTTTTACTCCTGAGTGGTATATTCGACGAAGTAGGTGCTGGTGATCAACTACATCGAAAGCAGCCTTTGCATCTAAAAATATAAGATCTACTGATTCTCCGCTATCCTTGAAGTTTCTCATTATTTCTTCCACGATAAGTGCTGCGTGAAGTGGGGATGTGTTCGCTGTAAACCCTCTTTGGTAAACGCTTTGATGTTTCTCCAACACTGACACAGTTCTGAACTTAATTACGGTTTCTAGTAGTTTCTCTATCACTGGTAAGACTGTGATTCCTCTATAGTTTGTTGCTTCTGAGCTACAGCCTTTGTTTTTGAACACCGGCGTTAAAAGTCCAACTTTCAAACATTTGGGTACTTCAGCAATTTTCAGTATAGCATTTAATATTTGAAGGATTGTATTAAAAACAGTTCTTCCACCATTCAAGATACTTTCAATAGTGAGACCGTATATATCGGCTGATTTACCCTTATTCATGTTGTTGACTGCTTTTTCTAATTCTTCAAATGTAATCGGTTCGACATCTTTTTCACGCACTATGTCACTAATATGTTTAAATTCAGTTTCATTATTTTGGTTATGGCCAATATCAAAGTTACTGTTAATCGAGTGTTCCGCAAGTTTCTGGAAATAGGCTTTGAAGCCATTCACTACCTCCTCCTCACCTGAATATTTCTGTCCATCAACGCACAGATCGTCAACCATAAGAGACTTTTTCTTTCTTTGTTTGTTAATTAATTTGTGAAAAAGTTTTGTATCACTGATTCTAGAATTCAATAAATTTTCCCTGTCTTGGGTCAATCTTCTCGCTTGCTCACAACGATAAGAACTGTGAAATGACTTTTTTGCTTGTCTAAGAGACATCAAAAATATATTATCAACTTCTCTGGGCTTCCCCTGTGATGACCACAGCTTAAACGCTGCTTTCATGTTCTTAAGTTCATTGCCAATTTTTTCGGTCCAAACTTTCAATTTAGGTTTAGAGTTCATAGGTTTCACTTTTCTTGTCTGGTCTTCCATAGATTGCTTTATTATCGACATTATTTTTAAAGAATAGTTTTCAATCTGTTCCACAGTGTCTAACTCAGTAGGAGCGAGTGATAAAATACGACGTCTAAGTGTTTCAGAGTAGAGATCTGTATCAACCTTGTTCCAATTTGTCTTCAGTGTATTTGTGGTAAGATCTTTAATTTGTCGCTTTCGCCTAAGTTGTGTCGCCACAGAAATCTGCACAGGGTGGTGGTCCGAGATGTTAACGTCTATGTTATTTAACACTACTTTTTTAGTGTATTTGTCCTTTTCATGGGTTTTATAAAAAAATAATCGATCTCCGTGCACTCAACACTTTGCGAGTTTGTGAATGTTTTCCCAGAATTGTCATAATGTAGGTCAAAGTCAAAGATCAGTTCGTTTAAGTATGCTGTTCTCCCTACCATCGGCGCTTGTGTTGATAAATCTGTATTCATGTCTCCTCCTATGATGATTTCATGCGATACGCTGTATTTAACTATAATTTCTCTAAGCTGGTCCGTACATTCTTGGAATTCTATTTTTGATTGATGAGTGTTTCTTGAAGGCATATATACTGATACTACTCGGAATCTATTATCTTCTGTAGCTATTTCGACACATTGTATTCTCTATTACCCTCGTCCAGTTTGGTGACAAGATGATCCATGTCCTTTTTCCACAGGATGGCGACACCTCCATAACCTCTGGGTACTTGTACTGGAGAGATAGGTTTGTATAGATCCACTCCCTTAGCCGCAAAACATAAATTTTGACCTATTTCGCTTAATTTATATGTATTACATTCAAAAAGCCACGTCTCCTGAAGTAGTAAAAAATGTGCATTTTCCAACAGAAACTAGTTGGTACGTCTTTACAATTAAAAGATACAAAGCTCAGTTTATCAATTTCTTCGTGTTGTTGTACAACTTTGGCTATGTGAGATCTATGCAACTGGCGCTTCTGTACAAAAAAGAATGTTGCTTGTTCTGGTTGTTACTTGTAGTTGTTTTCATATTCTCGTCCAATGAAGGTTTTATATTATTTATGCAGCTGTCACTTCTATACATGGTTAGATTTTGATTGATTTGTTGGCAATTGACTATTTGTACTCTGTTTGATTCATAGTCTTTCTTTGTGGAGAGATCCAGTGGTTCACAACTGTTTTCATGTCTATTATTCACAGTGTCCTTAGTGGAATTCTTGCTTTCAGGTGCATTTGAGTTATTAAAAATTTCCTGAGTTGTAATGTCGGGTGCCTTAAGGGATGCCTTAACACTAGTCTTACTTGACTCCCTTTGCGTCTGTGTCTTACATATGGGTCGACCCTAGGTTGTAGCATACACCTGGTCCCTGGGGACTGCCACGTAACCTTCTGGGAGTATGATGTCGCCATGTAGCCTGTTCTCGCTATTCCTCTGATGTTGTGCTCTGTGGTGTCCCTTTTCAGCACGATCTACAATACTGTTATTAAAATTGTGTGCATATCTACTTCTAATGTTATTAATTCTAAAGATGCGCTCGGAAGAATCTCTATCTTTAAATGGTTCATTATTCTGTACATGTGATGTTCTTGTTTCGTTATCAGAAGTTACTGTGGGGGACACACCCTTATTCAAATCGAGATTTTCGAATTGCTTATCAATCTGTTTTAGAATAAAGTTGGTGACTTTACTATGAATAGAGTCCATGAGCGTTTCATTCTCTGTCAAAACTGGGTTAGAACACTTATTTGTACTTGATGATACGGTTGGTGCTGTCTTTTTAAGAGTTTCAATTTGGTTCTTTAAGAATTCAATTTTATCAAGTAATGTTCTGTTAAATCTATCGAGTTCTTCAGTTCTGGCCTCAAGTTTCTTAATATGATTTTCTAATTTTCGTCTATGCTTTGCTGCTTCGCTTATTTCTTTCTCCCTTATCTTTAAATCGGTTTCTAATTTTTTCAACTTTTGTTCTTTTTGTTTCAAACCTTGAGCTGCCTTCAGTTGGTCGCCCTGATTAGCATCTGGAGCTGTTGCCGTTACAGATTGGGTTCTACCATCATTTACTTGTTCCGCCATATCCTCTTGGGACGCTGCCTCTAGCTGTTCAGTTGTTCCTATACATGTGATACAGGTGACTTTAAGATTTAACGAGTCATAATTAACACATTCAAGGTGACATATTGCTTTACATATGTCACAACATGTTTCATTCGAAAGAATTGTTTTGCTGCATACATAACAGGTTTCAGTTATTTCTGGGGTTTCATTTCGATTTGATTCTTCCAGCACTAGTGCTTTCACACTATCCTCTAATGCAAACCTTTTTCTTGAAGGGATTACTAACAATTGCTGATATGTTATTGGGTTTGTGTCATTACCTGTTTTCTGGGTACCATTAGTATTTGTCTTTGTATTGCTTGTGGAATTAACAGAATTCTCAATATTTACCTGTGACTCCATATGTTTAATACACACCACACAAGTAAAGGCAGTCTCTTGGGACTGGTTCATAAGGTTTTTCAATTCTTCTTCACTCACACCACCACGTTTCAAACAGTTATAATGAATCCAATGACTTTTCCCTGTATGGTTCTTAGAGCATTCAACACCATTTTTTACATTTATTTTGCATTTAATACACGGCCATTTTTCTTTAACTTTGTCTGTTGATAAAGTGTTATCTGCACTTTTTTTTAGTGTTCTGGTTGACACAACCTGCTGGTTTACTGACTCTCATCGCGCTCTCAATGCTTTCCGCCAACTGCTTGTTGGTACTGGCAACGTCCACTGGCCTGCCATCTACTCGAACCTGCTGAACCAACCGCTGAATCTGTTTCAAATGATCGTCTATAAACAAAGGTACATTCTTTCCATTTATCAGAAATCTACTACGTGTGTTATAGATGTTCAGAGTATAACTAGTATGCCTTATGGCGTACATGACAACGTTCTTTCCAGATTTATCATATGTTGTATCAATGGTAGTTTCATTTTTGACCCCTGGTTCGTTTCCATAGAAGTATAATGAGACAGTTTTCAAGAGCTCAAAGGTAGTTAAATAAGCTGTTATGACAAAGCCTCCTCCAGTTACTTCATATTCAATACTTTGAGTGCGATTCGCAGCCTCTAACTTTTTTGCTAAGTTACCGTTCACCGTGAGGTTGTATTCAGTGGACCTCTGCATGTTGCCCGGTGTCTGACCTCCAGGGGAGTTGCTGGGAGACTGCAGCCTCTTACCAATCGCAGACCTTGAGCCAGTTGTCCTTTTCCTCTGGGCTATACTCACAGTCTGCGCCATGCTTGCCATATCAGCAGGCGAGAACTCCACCACAGAATTATGCACACAATAAGCTAAGAAGCTTAGACAGAGATATAGATAAAAATACGTCATTGAGTGTTGAGTATAAAATTATAAAATACAAGCCTGCCTATCATTAAGTGACTTTCAGGTTTAAAACCCAATAAAACTTTTCTAAAATAACTATTTACAGTAAAAGCTGTTAAGATGACAGCTGTAAAAGTGCACGTACTCCTTTGTTTGCTATGCAAAGTTCTATAAAGTCTAGACAACGTAACAGTTTATGTCCAAGGTTAAAAATTAAAAATTTCGTAAAAACCGCTAGATTTTTCTTAAAAGTATTGGAATGTTTCTACTTCCCTATAATCAGTCGTTCATTTCATGCCTACATCCACTTTGCTATTCACAATGTCTATTTTTGTTTGAAAATTTTCCAGTTTTTCAAGATGGCTGCCAGGCCTCGCCGCCCGCGACAGACCAAGAAAGTCTTATTTCACACTTTATTACCACGTTACTACTCGTTGTTTAATAAGAACACTGATTTAAAAAGTAAAACAGTTATAAATGATGTTAGCGGCAATAAAAATTGCCTAAAAGTCAATAAATCTTGTTAAAAATTCAATAAAATTCTCTGCTAAATTTTCCACGTCCACTCTCATCCGTGGCGTCTCGCATCCATTGTTTACATTAGATGAACCGCATCGTGATAAGGTCATGGAAGAAAAAGTACGGGAAAATTTGTCAGACGTGTCGATTTATGTGAAAGGGTTAGACACTGAAGCCAGATCGAGGTATTTCTCTAAACTCAAGTACTAGAATGGTCTGAAATCACTTCAAGACCCTTACAAAATCCCGATTGAAAAATGGAGCAGAGATGTGACCAACTGGCCGATTATTGAGTTCGGACAGATCTACATGTACCTAATTCTCAACCCGACATCAATGCGAAACTACACAAGTTTGGAGGCTTACAGGTATTTAATTAAAGTTATTTGTTTATATGTGTTAGTGTTACATAAATGCACCTAGTTAGTTTGGCACCTCGATCACAATTCAAATATTACTTATAAATGTACCTAGTTAGGCACCTCAATCAAAATTCAAATATAACTTTACATAAAAGATCAAGCAAATTGTTTATACTTAGTTTATTGATTAAAAACATGCTGCATAATGTCAAGTAATTTGCAGCTTACATAATCTTCTTTTAGTTTTACTGTTAACTGTGGCATATGATTAACTTACTATACTGTTCAACTCTTGGCACTTGTTCTTACTTTGGCTTTCTGTGATAAGTTGTTAAGTAAGTTCAAATATTGTGTTCAAATTATCTTAATTGCATATTATCAGGTATGTGGAAAGCGGTCACGTGCAAGTGGTGTACTACTATGATGTCGCAGACAGCCCGTATTGCTTCCTTCGTGCAGCTGTCACGCCATCAATGAGAACTCGATTGAACCCAACTTAGCCTGGGTTTGCCTGAAGAAGGATTCTGGAGATGTTTACTGCGCTCATTGTAATTGCATGGCAGGGTAAGTTAAAATGTTGTCCTTGATTTTTGGTGTTTCAGTAACCTATTCAGTATTGTCTATGTTCTTTTTGGGACTTACATTTTGCAAAGTCAGCCAACAGTTTATTGTATCCATAAACCTTTAGTATAATTATGGTCTCATACTGTTTACACGTGGTATGTTGCGAGTTGGATCCATGAGCTAAAGTTTGTGTATAAATAACACATTAATATTGAACTATGCAATAACAAGTATTTACATTTTAGATTGGGAGAAACATGCAGTCACGTTGCAGCGATACTATTCAAAATGGAGATTGCTGCGAGATGGAAGTTTACGGAAAAGTCTTCAACAGATGTGGGCAGAATGTGGAATCAGCATTTCAAAGAACAGGTGCAATTACTGATAATTATGAAAAATGAATAATCAACAATCATTTCACGGATAAAGAATTTTAACGGTCCATGTTTTTCATCATAATGTTTATGGCCATGTTAATCATCATTTACTGTGAAATTTGAGTAAATTATCCCATATGCAATATTGTTCTGACTGTCTATTGTCAAAAAAAGAATAAGAAACTAAGAAATGCACAAAACAACAGTAGTCATTATCATGTGTCAGTGTGTGGAGCCTTGGGGAACTATCATGTACCTTGGGTCTTGAAGAACAAGACTCATCATAAGTTTATGCAACTAAATCTTGCAACATATTTAGCTTTTCGGTTGACATATGTTTTAAATTTTCAGGTTGATCCTGCTCCGGTAACCAACATGCAGCATCTGTTCGGAAACAGAAAGAAGACGGTTGCATCAGTAACACCATCCGGCAAGGACCCACTTCCAAGTGAAGAGATACTGATCGCATTATATCAGGCTTGCCCCAACGCGTCCTTCTTCAACCTGATTCCCGAGATGTTCCCAGGGCAAAGGAAACCTCCACAAGCTAAAGAAGATCCCCTGCCATTTATGCCAATAAGCTTGTACAGAGAAGAGGGTAAAGAGATGACACCAACTGAAGTCCTTAGGGCAGTGGACGACCTGATTGCCAATACCAAGGTAACTCAAGAACAGGTCATCGCTCTATACAACAAGACCAAGACCCAGAACATTTCTCCACTTTGGTACAATCACAGGAAGGGTCGTATAACAGCCTCTAAAGCCCATGAAGTATTGACTTTGAGGGAGTCAACCTGCAGAGCCAATCTGGTCATGCGGGTCATTGGGTACAAGACTTACAACTTGAGCAACAAGGAGAGCATCAAGTGGGGACTGGACAATGAGAGCGTTGCAAGGGACCTGTACACCAAGCACCTCCAAAGTCAGCATACCAACTTTGATTGCGTGCAGTCGGGTTTTATGGTGTATGAGACATGTCCCTTTTTTGGTGCTTCAGCGGATGGAGTTATCAGCTGTAGCTGTTGCGGAACAGGAATCCTAGAGATCAAGTGTCCCTTCAAGCACCGTGGAGCCACAATACAAGAAGCTGCATTATCAGACAAGGACTTTTGTATTGATAGAAACATGCAGCTTAAAACTGGACACAAGTACTACACACAAGTGCAATTCCAACTGTTCGTGTATGAGGTACAATTTTGTGACTTTGTCATCATGACACAGCCAGCCTCTGGAAACTCGATGCTAATTGTACGCATTTTCAGGGACAATGTGCTCATTGACAAGCTTCAAAAATGTTGTCAAGATTTTCTGAAGAATCACCTTGTGCCCGAGATATTCACTCAGTGCCTTAAAAACAAGGAAACAACTGCTATTAAACACAAAGAGAGTGATGTGCTTTGGTGCATTTGTAATGAACCTGAATATGGTAAGATGATAATGTGCTCCAATGAAGAATGCCTGAAGGGTTGGTACCATTATGGTTGTGTAAACATTAAAAGAAAGTCCAGGGGCAAGTGGGTTTGTGCTCGGTGTAAATAGTAACTTGAATAATGAATAGTCGTATAAGGCACAGAAGTTTAGTTATGATATGAGTCTTGTTCTGCGAAAACTGGGCATAATGATTGTGCGTAAAGTGTCGTCCTAGATTAGCCGGTGCAATCCGCACTCTTTCCGCTTTTATGACATTTTTCGTTTAAATGAAGTCTCTTCTTAGCAAAAATCCAATTTAGACGGAAAGTGTCATCCCTGATTAGCCTGTGCAGACTGCACAGGCTATTGTGGGACGACACTTTACGCACATGCTATGCCCAGTTTTCTCATAACAGGACTCATATAGTCATGTAACTAAATTGTTTCGTTACATTATTTACTCAAACTGTGATAAGCCGTGGTCTGTACATAATTGTTTTGTTCTATTTTTTTGTGTGAAAATTGTGATAAGCAGAATAAATCTGTCTGGTGTTTGTCAACCCTTTCAATATGAATACCATTTGACTTACATTATATTATTAACAGATTTTGTTCATTTATTAAATTATTAATTTAGAATAAATTGTGGTTTATTCTTGTACTAGAAACAAGTTCCAACATAATTCAGGGCTCAAGCTAGACTCCAATTTTTGGGAGAAGTCACTTCTACCTAAGCTCTGGAGAGGGAGAAGTGGGGCAGTTTTAGGGAGAAGTGGATCTTTTGCGATCACCGATGGACCATTGTGAACCATGACCTGTTAATGTGTATGAATTAAAGTAATAAAATCATTCCTTTTAATAAATTTATTACTGACAAAAATATATAAGCATAAAAACATAAGAAAATATTGTTGAAAAATTAGTTTTATAAGCACTTATTTATCAGTTCAATTTCATACATAATATGACACAAGAGCAAAGCATAAAAGTCAATATATACATGTATGTTTGAATTTTAGCACTTCAGCTCAGTACAAAAAGCACTTTTTTACTTATAGTACAGCTTGCGGACTTTCAAGGACTTCTCAAGATTTATTTCGGGTAAAAATTACAGACAATAGGAAAATCAGCGTCAGTAAAATTGCGACCCCATCAAATTTATTTCCGAGTCTGTGACGCTTTAATAATGTTTAACATGTTAATTATATTAAACAAACCCGATATAAAAGTAGATAAAATAGTATAAATAATCTAATAAAACACTGCCGTTATTTACGATATATGCGTTTAGGAATTTTGTAAACACGGGCGTCCGCCATAATAATTTCGGCACATCGGAACTCAACTTGCGTAAAACACTTGCTCAATTAACCGTTAAACTCCACCTCCGTTCTCTGCAAAAGATTCGAAGGCGGAGCTATGCACGTGCTATTATTTAATTGGACGATTATCAATGAGGAACAAACACACGATTAGTTCGGCATGTTGATAGCTAGACAAAGGAAGCCAATTTTGTCGGCGAGAAATTTGTCGCATTATTGCTTCAGACAGGAAGCGGCTATCCTTTGTTGACGTCAAACTGTCAATTCACACGGAGTGCAAATTTTCCGAAAACTTTAACCGACTCTTTGTTTACAATTCAATTAAAAAACAAACACTTGCTAACATTAAACATTAGATTAAATCAACGAGTTTGCATGACAATAACAACTTTCACAAACATTACCGCAACGATGCGGGAATTGATCCACCTACATTTTTTTCGCAGTTTTAAATCACTCTTTCATTGCCGCGTCATGCGAAAATGGGTTTGATGCGTTTAGGCCAGTATCTTAAAGTATTATATTCGATATGTGTTCGTGTGTTGTATGAAAGAATCTGCACTAAAACTAAATTTACGGTTGCGATAGACAGAGGAACTGTCTTTTTTTTAAGGATCGGAGTTAGTGTTCGTGTGTCGTATGAACGAATCTGCACTAAAACTAAATTTACATCGTACATGATCAGTTGTCAAACGAAAATAAACTTGATATTAAATGCATTATTTTTCTCTTTCCGGGATATTGTTTTAGTATGTTGATGCTAACAGTCCGAGTTAATTTTGTGTCAACAGTCCGAGTTCTCGATTCAGAATGATCATGACCAAGATAATGAGTATAAAGATTCGTCATAATTGGGGACATACGTTAATTGTTCGCACTTTCGTCGGCATCAACTTATCTTTTCCCGTCCTGGACCATTTTAAGCCATCTACTACTCGCGAAAAGCCAGTTTTCACGGTTTGAAAAACGGACAATACGGGCGAGGAGCATAAAATATACATACCTGTCTACCAAGAACAGATACCAATTAATATATAGAGACCGACATTCTTTTAATCCACATTGTTTTTGGGACATTGAATGCGATAATTGTCATCAATTAACAAAGTGGCTCGCCAGGGGTCGACATGTTTTCTATTAGCCGAAATGGAGTTTGTAACCCACGCTCTGATTAGTCAGGGGAGAACCCTGCCAAATACCTCTATGACGAGCGCTGTGAATGGTTGCTTATCAATTTTCAATATGTAATTTACTACGCCAGGGAGCGGAGTTTCGTCGATTCGGTCAGTTGATTGACGTCGGCGTGTATTCGGTAATAAACAGAAGCAACTTTGATAGCGCTGCGGATATGATAATTGCCAGATTTTAGGGCGAAGTGGTTATAGCCGGTGCTGTTGATCAGGGCGATTAGATTACAGGAAAGCCGCGGCGATATAATCGCCCGAGTCGCCCAGTTGCGTGAGCCCTGTAATTCTTATACTAATGTACTTTAAATCTGTTTTCAGTTCAAACATAGGTTTAGTGATTGGTATACCTATGCCTTGCACTTAGCAGCATTGTTAATATAACCCATATGACATACAGTTTTCAAAATATTTTATTTATTTATGCATGAAATTAGATAAATGTAAATTATGATGTGTATATGTGCTATCAAACTGTTTGGATATTTCACCATACATTGTATTATGTTAAGCAATCGTATATGAAATAAACTATATATGTTCTTATAATATTTGTTTTTATTTTAATGTAGTAAAAAAAATCTACCTATCGCTGTTTCATCAATGCAATTACATTATACATATGTAGCGCACATAAAGGCTAAGAATTTATTTTTAAAGGGACTTGTTTACAAATTGTTATGCAGCCGTATGTATAAAATTATTACAAAAGACAGCTAACATTTGCATAAACAGCTTAATTTAGACATCTGTACACATGCCTCTTCAAAAAATGTGCTAATATCTATAAAAACCCATTTTTCGTGTCTTTAAAACCGCACTTTTATTTCAAACAATCGTATGAGACAACAAAACAAAGTATGGTTAGAAGCACATGCACAATACAGAGCATCCTTTTATATTCCATGCAATTGTGAAGAACATAATTAAGATTTATTGTATTAACAAAGCATGTGAATCAAAGTACATGTATTTTAATCAATTTGTTAGATCCTTGTGCACATCTTTTTGGGCTGTCTTATAATTTAAGCAGTCAATGATTTAAATTAAATAAAAACTGCGTGCCCAACAGATTTTAATTATACCGCTTCAGTTGTAACGTTAAATCCTTATTCAATACCCTAGTACCCTAGATACCAAAGGTGTTCTCTTGGCTTTTGCAGGTCAGTTTACTAAATTTGGATGCAGATTGACCAACGCAGCACAAACTGTAAATATACTGTCTGCATGTGGAACCAGATTCGAGTGCATCTTGTCTGACAGGATTCGAAAGTTTTTTAGTCTTTCCATAGCCCGTTCAACATGTATTCGTACGTTGGAAATCTTCCTCCCCCTTTCAACCTCTGGCGCACTGAGTTGTGTCTTTCCACGAGTAAATGCGGGTATCACAAGCTCTGCACCAAGCTCATTCAGTTCATCCGCAATGAGAAACCCGCGATCTGCTAACACAACATCACCGCTCTCGATGAAGTTTAAATATCCACAGTCATTTGTCAAGATCTTGTCTGACGTTTTTCCAGGGTAGCCTTTGGACACAAACGACACACTTCCAGCTGGTGTTATACTCAGTAACTGACAAAGTATTTCAGAGTGTTGTTGTGTTTATACGTACTGTACGTAGCATTCCTGGCTTCAAAGTCAGCTGGGGCCTCAATGAATATCTCCGTGCAATCAATTACTGACACACATCTTGGAAATGTTTCTTTAAAACATTGTGGCCGACAAGACATAAGTTCTTCTTTACCTGGCCACCTCACTAGAAACACTAACTTTTTAGCAAGGGCAGATATAGCGACATCAAAGTAAGTTGTTAATGTTGTATCTGAGATCCCGAACCTGAATGCAATGTCCCTCTGTGGCGGGTTGATTCTTATTTTCATAAGAACCAGTAGAAGAACATCCTCACTTGTCAAAGAATTTGATTTAGGGAGAACGTCTCTTACATAGCTCACAAGCCACACAAATGCCGCACTGGAAGGCAGTCCTGTGTAGAACTTGATTTCCTCTTCGTTCAGTCGTGTATACCTGGTGCAAACCCTCGCTGTTTGAAGACTGTGGTTTTCAAGAGTGAGTCGGTTGAGCTCTTGGGTCACCATCTTGACCTTGATATTTGCTTCGGCAAGCAACTTGATGAATGTCTCGTGGCCATTACCTTGGTCTGAAACAAGTCAGAATCAGAGATAAATAATTACATTAAAGAATTTTGCTAATGTGATTAGTTTTAAATGCATGATATGTTATTTAAATCCATTATTCTTTGTATAAGTGATGTAACATAACATAACACACCTGGGATGTTATTTTCTCACACATAAAGACAACTGAATTTCAACACACATACAAAAAAAGGATGTTTACCATTTTCATCTGGGGATGGGGATCTTGAAGATGACATTTCTAGCAGAGCCTCTGCAGCGGTTGTATCTGTTGCCCGGCTTTGTGAGTCTTCGAAGGGAAGTTGTCGCTTGACAGGCTGCACTGATTTGCGACCCAGGAGTCTGTTATACCAATCCAGGCTTCGGAGTGGTGTGTGGTATCCCATGTTGACAGATGGGACATAATCAGGACTCTTAGAATCATCACTTTTCCCTAAAGTATTAAAAAAGAAAACCTGTTTAAATACTCCTGCATACATTTAAAGTTGTTATAATAGTATTTGCTTGAGATATTTTACAACATGAATGAGCAAGACCTTTTTGCCCCATGTAGGCATTTTACTATGTGCCATTCGAGCGGAAATTTCATGTTCATGATGTCGATATACAGCTACAACTTCCATAGCTAAAGAAACTTCAGCGCACAGTTTATATAGTATTGACAGACCTGTACGCGCCAGTCAAAAATCATAAAAAGCGACATTTAAAGTTATGGTAGCCAGAACTACAACTTCCATAAAAATATTGAAAAGCAAGATTAGTAATTGATTAAATTTTATAGAATCAGATATTGTTAACGAAAGAAAATTCTTTACTTTACCTTCAATAAAGTGTTCACTGCAAACACGCGCTCCATCATCCCGTGGAATCCAAAAATGCAAAATTCTCCTGTACTGGGATTTTTTCTATTGATTGCTTGCAACCACAACTTTCGTCTTTATTCCTGCTTTGGAAGTCTATGAAACTTCAGGCCTTCCTGCTTATCAGTGTCTCTGTTAGTACAGCCAACAACAATACATTCCTTTCCCATTATGAAAATGCGTTAAAAGTGCCAACAATGTACAATTGATTTGTGAAGTGTATGCAGTGCAAATGGCCGCGATCGAGAGGATGACGGCCAATCTATTTTTAGTAACGGAAAACCCTTTCCTGTGACGTCACACCAAAACCTCCTATTTGAATGTAAGATAAAAATTAAGGTCACGTATGATCAGTCTTAATTGTAATTATATCAAGTCTTATTTCCGAAATATATATACTAGTATTATTTCCTATTGTATTCTTATTATTTTGATGCAATCGTGATACATCGGCTATCTCGGATTCCTCCGTAAGATAGGCCTCGTGGCTAACGGTCGCCATATTGCCTTGTATTACTACTTTACTACCCAAAAGGTTGTCAGTCTATTGTTATGAGGCTGTATACATGCGCGTTGAACTAGCGCCAAACTTTTTACCGAAACTTTGATATTAAGAGCTCTATTAACATTCATTTGTATTGCATTTTGACCTATTATCCAAGTGATTTACTTTTCCATTGTATTTAATCACCCTATCATCCAATTTTTAAGATGAAATTACGGTGTTTACAAAACCAAACCGAAAGTGAAACTTGATGCAT
This sequence comes from Dreissena polymorpha, assembly GCF_020536995.1. NCBI lineage: Eukaryota > Metazoa > Mollusca > Bivalvia > Myida > Dreissenidae > Dreissena > Dreissena polymorpha. The sequence continues at coordinate 138,774,210 of NC_068355.1, read as the reverse complement.
TACGTTTCGCGATGTAAACATTAAATATTTGTTCAGTTTGAGGAAGCGAATCGCTAATAGACGTTGGAATATGTATGCAATACAGACTATCATTGCCGATTGTAGTACTGGCTAAAAAATACCTTTTATGACAGGTCATGTATAGAACGTTAATCAAATAGTGACCATAAATCACTACAAATGTCTGGGTTGTTCATTAATATAATTAATGCACGTTTCTGATCTAATTGCCTGTATCTAGTTGTAATTACCATGCTATTGATAAAATTAAAACGTTTTTTTCATAAATTAACATTACATGTTTTATTTTTATCAAACTTGGTAGAGAACTATAACATGTCACTACATACCAAATTTGGTAGCCCTATGCCATATGGTTAAGGACAAGAAGAGTTTTAAAATTTTCACAAAATATGCACTATATTAGCATATAATTGATTTTGTGGCCCCCGGGGCAGGGTCAAATTTGACCCCTGGGGCATAATTTGAACAAACTAAGTAGAGGACTATACAATGTCACTACATACCAAATTGTGTAGCCCTAGGCCTAATGATTATGGACAAGATTTTTTTTAAGTTATCACAAAATAGGCATTATAGAAGCATATGTTCAATTTTGTGACCCCCGGGGCTGGGTCAAATTTGACCCTAGGGATTAAATTTGAACAAATTTGGTAGAGGACTATTAGATGTCACTATATACCAAATTTGATAGCCCTAGGCCGGATTGTTATGGACAAGAATTTTTTTTGAAGTTTTCTCAAAATAGGCCTTATAAAAGCATATGTTCAATTTTGTGACCCTCGGGGCAGGGTCAAACTTGACCCCAGGGGCATAATTTGAACAAACTTGGTAGAGGACTATAAGATGCCACTACATACCAAATTTGGTAGCCCTAGGCCCAATGGTTATTGACGAGAAGATTTGTAAATTTTCACAAAATATACCCAATATAAGCATATGTTCAATTTTGTGACCCCGGGGCAGGGTCAAATTTGACCCCAGGGGTATAATTTGAACAAATTTGGTAGAGGACTATTAGATGTCTCTACATACCAAATTTGATAGCCCTAGGCCCAATGGTTATGGACGGGAGATTTTGAAAGTTTTCACAAAATAGGCCTTATTTAAGCAAATTTTCAATTTTGTGACCCCCAGGGCAGAGTCAAATTTGACCCCAGGGGCATAATTTGAACAAATTTGAAAGAGGTTCACCCCAGGAACATTCCTAAGAAATTTCATCAGAATTGGACCAGTAGTTTAGGAGAAGATGTTTAAAGGAAAAGTTTATGCATGGATGCACGATGGACACAGGACCTTTGGCCAGTGGAGCTAAAAATCAAATTAAACATTTAGTTTTGATTTAAAATCAGTTTTTATATGCAAGTGTCTATTTCACTTATAAATTAAAACAGCATATTATTCATTATTGAAAAGATTATTCCAAGCTTGATGTCGTATTTCAACTTTGCATAGTGTAGTTAATTGAACATTGTATTGAACTGTATGGGCAGCTATATTTTTTAATTTATGTATGTTGTATTATACAAAATGCATTACTTCTGCCACAAGTAGACCATATAAGGCCTACTGCCACTAAATAGGCACTGGTATGAATTTGACACTGTTTTTGGTGCTCATACAAAACTTTTATTATTACTACACTTTAGTATATTAAATATTTTCAAGTTTTTGTTCAACATTTTTTGCAAAAGAAAAGAGTGTCTTAATGCATTTAAAAATATACTTATAACAAACTAAAAATGCATTTTACCATACCTTTTTCCTGGCAAAGTGTATTTGGGGTGATAAAAAATACACTTGAAGAGTATTAATGCTGGAAAAATGCAGAAAAAAATACATTTGTTTCTGTTAGAAGTGTGTCTTGCCTGCATTTTTAAGTGTATTAAATGCACATCAAATGCAGATAAATACAATGCCAATACTGTTACATGTATTTGAATGGACATAAAATGCACTTGTTCTTGTAATTAAATGCTTTAGTGAATTAAAATAACCTTTTATAACGTTTTAACAATTAATAATACCTTTTTATATAAATTTTCTTTTGAAATGTGACACTTAAATTATTTTTGAACCACTAGTAAGAGATATAATTTGTGCTCATAATGCTTTATCATTACACTATATAATATCATTTGTTGTATGAAAATTACCTGTAAAATTCATGTGAAAGCTCAAGAGATCAATAGAAGCGTGCTATACCCTGCTCCTTTTTACATGACTTGATGGTATTTAGTCCCCAATTCTACATGGCTAAGGGAAAATTAATGCGCAGATTTGACAAATAAGTCTTAACTGGGATCCAATAGGCAGACTTTCATATTACTTGTATTTAATTTAAATCATGATCTGAATTGCTCTTTGGCAAATCTTTGTTGGTCACAGTATTCAACTGAATTTTGTTCACTTTGTAGTGATTATATTTTCTATATTTATCAGACAACATCTTTCTTCAAAAGTTTAACATGATTGCTTGGTTAATTTAGAAACAAGATCCATGCATCATAACATAAAATGAAACAATGTGTAATAGTAAAAATGGCAGCAAAAAAGCACTAGATTATCTGCCTTAAATCTGAGACGATATGTTGATGTATTGGAATTTCTCATAAATAATGTGTTCCGTAGTTGTATAATTGTATAGTCGCATGCATGAGTGGTGTCAATGTCACAATACCAATTAAAGGGGCCTTTTCACAGATTTTGGCATTTTTTTTAACTTACTCATTAAATGCTTTATATTGATAAATGTAAACATTGGATCGTAAAAGCTCCAGTAAAAAATCAAGAAAAAAAATAAAAAGGAAAAGAACATTGCCCGGAGCAGGTTTCGAACCAGTGACCCCTGGAGTCCTGCCAGAGTCCTGAAGTAAAAACGCTTTAGCCTACTGAGCTATTCCGCCAAGTACACATTCTTGACGTATTTTATACCTTATATAAGCAATATTCGTAGTTTCACAAAATTTAACGACAAAAACAGAACTCTCCAAATTATTCAATCGTTTCGCGTTGCAACGCTTTATAATTTTTAGGTTTTAAAATCGTCAAAAGATGCATATAATGGCTATATTAGAGCATGGTTAATGTTCAGTATTACTGTTTCCTCACAAATATCATAACTGAAACGAAAACTTACGAATCTGAAACAATTTTTTTCAATTTTGTCAATTTACCAAAGCGTGAAAAGATCCCTTTAAAGCCTATAATTTACTAAAACAATTTGAAGTTTGATGTGAGTTTTTTTCAAGATCTGTTATATATAATTATATATACATGTATATATATATATTGTTGAAAAGTTAACATGCAATAAGTTTACTGTAATTAAGTGACAAATAGTTTAACTGATTTGGTTGGATGCATATATGCAGATATATCATGGTTTGTGCAGAGGACAGTAGCAAAAACAAGAGCTGTCTCCGTAGGATGACATACGCCCCCGATAAACGCTTTAATAGAAGTTATGAGCATTTTTCAAAACTTTAAAGCCGACCCTAAGTTCAAGGTCAAAGGGGTCAAAATTTGTGTGTGTATGGGAAGGCCTTGTCCATATACACATGCATACCAAATATGAATGTTACATCTGAAGCGACATAGAAGTTATGAGCATTTTTTCGAAACCTAAATGCAAAGTGTGACGGATAGACAGACGGACAGTGCGATCACTATATGCCCTCCTTTGGGGGCATAAACATGTGTTTCACATTGTTTTGGTAAATTAGTAATGTAGTTAAAAGAACAGAATCATCAATTATAAAGTTATTGATTATAAAGTGTTGCTGGCATATTTGATGCATTCATCTAGCTATAAGAAGGTCCCTGTTTTCTCCCCACTGGCACTGAGTGAGGGTTCTCAAAATCTTTAAACAATATGAATAACTACATATAGGGTCGAGAGCCTTGTTGATATGGGGGCTAAACACCTGAAATCAAAGCGACCCAGGTTAAAGGCAGAGGCCAAATAAATAAACCAGAGGCCGCATGAGCCTGCTATACTCTGAACAAGTATTGTTTCTTCTCAGAAAACTGGCTTAAGTGTCTTACTAAGCTTTAGACTTTGAGTTTCAGTGCAATCAATCTAAAATAAATTTATCAAATTAAATAATAATTTGTAAAAAATAAACATTCTGCACAAATTCAATTATTTACTTTACCTGTGTGCATGAATCATTTCAGTCTTGATGGTTAGTGAACTATGTCAAAAGCACCATATCTATGAAACACTTGTTTTTTGAATAGTGCAATGTTCCACAGAAATGATGCTGATGATTATTCTACACGATGATGAATTATTTGATATATTTCTAAATTCCATTTCCACCAACAATTCGGTTATTCCACTACCAGTTCACATGCTTCATACACAGTTAAAAATAACACTATTTATCCAACAACCGTGACACATGTACTCAATTTTTTAACTTTTCGCAATTAAAATTGTCTTCTACTGTTATTGTTGTTGTTGTACTTTTGAAAGTAGTTCGAAAGATGGCGACCATTAACCCAGAGATTGATTTATGAAATAAATCGTCTGCTGATCCAGAGTGATTTTGATGGTGTCAATGTTTCGTCACGATAAGCTAGTGTTTACGATTTTTAAAGTAGCAAAATAACAATACTGAGGTCAGGCAAATAACATTTTAGTGTATTGCTACACGGATCTAACTGCTAAGTGTTTACATATTTTTTATATAAGACAGGTCATTGTTGTACTAAGATGGCAATTATTGATTGTTGTATCTAAAGAGGAAAGAATCGAAATATACAGAGTGTTTTTTCCTATGGATATCCGCACAAATAAACCACTTCTAGACATCCGTTGTATTTCGTTTGACCTTGCAGTCAAGGATAACCCATGAAAGTGCAAGAAAGTTACTTAAGAAATAATTCGTGTACGTTATTGTTTGTTGTCGAATAACCCACGGCCGGAAGTTTAGATGCGAAGGGATCGCACTCTTGATTTGAAACCACGCATCTAAACTTCGACGTGGGTTATTAGTCAACAAACTATAACGTTCACGCATTATTTTGATTTTAACACGGTTTTTACTAAAGATGTATACAATGTATCTTATTTTTCGTGTGTACTATTTTATGTGAAGTTCCGCCAATAAAAGTAACTTTCGGCTGTTCTGTCGATCAGATCTCCGCGACTTTTATTCATAAAATACCGGATTATTACGCTGGTGGAAAATGTATCGGCATGTTTTGTTCAGATACAGCGCGTGCTTTCAGTGTATCAGCTCCGCCCATAATTATTGCAGGATAACCCATAGACGATTTTCTTCTTTGTTTATATGAAATTTGGCACGTGCCGTGTCAGAATTAGGTATAAAAAGGACAAGATCGACGTTGTTTTTTGATTGATTGCAGATCATTTCTGACGTATAGGGTGAGTGGAATCTTTGTGTGTATGCATGCCATTTTTAAGTTCTTTCATTTTTTAGATCATATATCGATAAACGTTTTTTTTTATTTGAAAAGATTTTATTCCGTATTTCGACACTTTATTGATGATAACATTCTGTATTTGTTAGGTGATATATTTTCGGGACTTTTTTTAAACCATTGCCACTACTAAACACACTACTTAAATTAAAATGTACAGATAATTATATGTTCTGCCATATAATTCATAATTTAATCAGTTTGCATGGTGTGAACGGTGCCATTCTAAAAATTAAAATGTAAGTTATTAAAATTTACGTCGTATCTTTTGAGATTATTTTCGATTATCTGTACTTATTTCAGCTTTGGCATAAACCTCGCGAAAGGTATTGAAGTTTGTATGAAGTTTGTTTCACAACTTGAGAGTTTTCTTGTTATTTAAGTGTTATTTAGATACATGGAACACCTGGCAGTGTTATGTTTTTAATTTATTGCACACCGATGGTTTTGTATTTCGCACCCAATTGCTCTCGTGTTCACAGTATGTACTACATATCAATCATACGTGTAAGCAGTTCATGATAACTGTATGTGGTTTGAGATATGTTTCATAATTTTATATAATACATATTTTGCTCGAATGTAGAGCGGTTATGGGTAATTGGATTGTGGCAATCGAGCGTGTCATTGCAAGTTAATATGAAGTTTACGATTTTTACGTTGAAAGTTAAATATTTTTCTTTTCTTTTTTTTCAATCCAGAATAAATCAAAGAAAACTTTAATGGTTAAAGTCTGACATTTCTTTATTTGAGAAATTCTTTAAAATAAATTGGTAAATAAATGGCGCAGAAAGTAAAAACAGATTGAAAATATGTTTCAATAAAATAAATAATCGATATTTTTTAGTTATGTTTTGGATCCAGAATACCATTACAAAAGAAAATGTGCGAACACAAAAAAAAAAAATCAAAACGTCGTATTGCAGTTCTAAAATCACAAAATTTCTGTTTTTGTATCATTCATGTCTGTATCAAGAGTCGTCTGTATGTTAAGGCTCGGCCGCAGACAATTTTATGAAACATATTTAGCGGCAGCTATTATAGCTTACACATACTGTTATAATTTAACCAATTAACAAAACCCTCGGACACAAAATGTTAACGTCCCTTTATTGTATATTATACGTACACTGTCAGCTCTGACAATGCTTTTTCGTTCCATTTATTTTATTCGTGTTTCCATTGCTATGGGCTGCAAGCAATTTATAAAAGCCGTATTTATTGCTTTAATTATTGTTTTATTTTCCAGAGCCAAGCTATGCATTTGCTCATACGTCTGGTCGTGTGTACTTTCGTCGTTCAATGGAGCTCGTGTTGGAACAACGACTGGGACGGGCCACTTAGGATCAATTGTCCAAGCTATATGTTCGTTGCAACCGTAAGGAGCGAACATAGTAATACCCATGAGGACAGACGGTTTCTTTTGACTTGCCGAAACGTCGCACCGGGTCTGCACCCAAATAAAGGATCATGGTGCAAACATTCAGGTGTGTGTAGACGCAAGACGAAGTACCTTTACTCTTTACGTACCAGATTCAAACTTACATGCATGGTGTCCGTTTAAAGTGAGTTATAAGCGTTATGCGCATGATTTTTTCATTACTACACGTTGACAATGCTTAAGTTATCGCCCCTTTTATAACTCGGGATTCTATATCATTATTGTTACAAATTCCTAAATATTACGAAATAATTCTTTGTCTGCATGTATATGTCACCTCTGCACATTTTGTTTGACAGGAAATGTCAATAACTATGATCAAACTGTGAACTACCAATGCGAAGGAAATGGGTACATAAGCGGAATGGAAAGTGTCCACAACAACGGTCACGAAGACAGGATATGGGGTTACCGGTGCTGCTGGATGCGCGGTAAATATGTTCAAACTAGTATAGCCCTCTTTTCTCAACAGTCGAAGTATGCATTATATCACGGTGTTTGAATGTGTTATTTTTTTAAATGTTCCAGGTTGGTAATGGTGATTGACTGCTATTTTATTTTTACAGTATAATCGAGTGAAATAGCTGTTTGCGGAAAACCACTTTTCGAAAAAAGCGCATATAAATATTTGAAATATGTATGGATGATTCTTGTTATGCCGGGTACCTTATATGTTTGTATTTCATTTTTACATATTATTTCGGTGTTTTATCTACAGATACATTATCAAACGTATCTAATAATGAGAAATAAGTTACCAAACACTGGCGCAACATCCCTTAATTGATGTGAATGTGATACAGATAAGAACTGCGCAGAAAAGACTTCCGCGAAGATCGCATTGGCATAAGTGATATAAGTGATATTCTTTCACCAATACAAAACAACATCAAACCCGTATATATTTTAAAAATATATTTCAGCTTCGTGAAATGCAATCTTTTTGGTATGCATTGTGTGTGGTCACATACCGATATGGTACATTACTTGTCAATCAATATTATTTAAAACTTCAAGTATTAAATTTATCATTACACCAATATTAACTTCATTGATATAAAGTATAATATCGTAATGATGGCACTGAAGCGCTCTTCTGAGTTCAAGGTACACCAATTGTCAAAGACTTGACCGGGTGACATAGTTTTTTACCCAACATGTCAAATATTCGAATACGGCATTGATATTGTCAAGATGATTATTCTGACAATGTTTCATCAAGATTGATATATAATTGTTTTTTGTGTTGAATTTGATTCATTTTTACCGAAAATGAACACTTTATCGTTGATTCCGAAAAAATATGTCGTTCCTATAAACATTGACTGATATAAACGCCTATAAACCTAATATAGAAATTATATTTAGCACCATTTTATCAAGTCGATATCAACGTTGAAGTATACCAAAACACTTTTTATGTGTCTAAAAGGCATTAATGTTCTTAACTGCAGGTATTAGCATGGACGGATGCTATAGTACGGGCTGGACCAATGAATGGGATGGCGTACAGAACTACCGTGTGCGCGATGGCTATGCGATGGTAGGCGTGCATTCGGTGCATGACAACACTAGAGAGTAAGTATCCATTCAGCTTATTGACCAGTAAAAGAAGAAAGATCTGCCTCTTTCAGAGGTTGTTTGTTCTATGATTTTTAGTTAAGTGACTGGATACTTCGATCATTATTTACCACTAAAATACAATCTTACGTTTTCACACTTGTGTTTTATCTATTCATAAAGCAAGGATTTGAGCCCTCTGCTAAAACCGGCTTTAATGCATGTGCGTTAAGTGTCGTCCCATATTAGCCTATACAGTCCGCACAGGCTAATCAGGGACGGCATTTCCCGCGTATATGGAATGTTTCGTTTAAAGGATGTCGATTCTGTACAAAAATTAGGTCTAGCGCGCGAAAAGTGTCGTCCCAAATAAGCCTGTGCGGACTGTAATAATAATAAACGGTTAATACGCTATGTGGTTTTGAAAGGAGTTCAAATGTTTGGTCTTTGTGTGTAACCCTAAGATAAGTGAGGTTTTCGGCAATCCAGCCCGTTTCAAGTTTAAGTGTATTGGCTTAACAACGAGGTGTCTATTTTGATAGGTTCAATCCATTCATCAATGTAGAACTTAATTTGTTATCGGGTGTGTCTGGTCAAAATATTAGTGGACGACCATTTATATCTGTGCCTTTCGGTTTGTATGAGACATACACACTGCTACAATCGCATTTAAATGATTGTTTGTGGGGTGTGGGTGGGGAAGTCGAAATCCCGATGCGCTCTTGTTTAACAACTAATCAAGTAAACACGTCAAGCCATAATAATGTACAGAGACGTTTCTTTATGCATGTTGTTTGTATACGCAATAATCCCACATACATTAGGTCTACGCATGTTCTTATGTGTTTGGTTTTAAATGACAATTTCCATTTATTAGCTCACCTGAGAACATCGTTCTAATGGTGAACTTTTGTGATCAAATATTGTCCGTCGTTCGTCGAAGGTAGTCAGAATTAAACACTGGACATCACATGTACAGCCCAATTTTCATGAACCCTGGTCGGAACATTTGCACAAATGATATCTCAGAGTTTGAACTAGAGTAAGGTTCAAGTCAATTGAAAATCATAGTTTCCAGGGGGGCGGGCAGTTTTGCCTATTTTAAATTAGTGAAACCATATGAATACGCGTACAGTCACATTTATGACAAATTATCACGAAACCTGCTCAGAACATGTGTTCTAATGATATCCGGTCGAGTTCGAAAAAAGTTCTAGTCTTTTGAAAACATGACCACTAGGGGCGGAGAAGTTTTCCTTATATGACGATTGTGAAACCTTATGTACACTTTAGAAAAAAAATCACACTTTTGTCGAATCTTCATGAAACTTGATCAGAACATTAGTTCTAATGATATCGCAACCGAGTTCGAAGATGGTCCCGGTCCGCTTAAAAAAACATGTCCGCCAGGGAGTGGGGCAGTTTTCCTTATATTGTTATATTGAAAACATGTACGCAATTTTGGGTTCGCATTTGTTTGGCCATTCATCATGAAAGTTTCTCAACAATTTTCGCTATGATATTTCAACCGAGTTCGAAAATTCTTCCGGTCCGTTGAAAAGCATCGAGGTGGGACAATTTTCCTTTCATGGCTTAAGTAAAAACTTTTGAACACTCGAGATACCACATGTTTTGCAAATTTGTTATAAACCTCATAAAATTTGTTTATAATAATATCTCAGCAACGTTCGAAAATGGTTCTGGTCCGTTACAAAACATGGAAACCAGAATGGGGGGTCCCTATATGGCTTTAATGAAACTTGTTTTCGTGAACACCTTAGAAGTCACATATTTTTGCCCAATCATTATGAAACGTTCTCGGTCAAGTTCTAAAATGGTTCAGGATATATCACAAACGCTGTTCAGAACAGTCAACTTTCTTCGGGTCTCAGGTGAGTGACTTAGGGCATATGGATATCATGTCTGTTTGTGTTGTTTGCGTGTTTTAATTCAAATGCTTGTTTGTAAATCAAATTCGAGAACAATTGTTTTACAATTTTTCAGGGACCGACGTTTCGAGTACCGGATTTGCAAAATTACTTACGTTGCTTAATTGCTTCTACGTTGGATTTCTTTTTGTTAAAACCATACATTGGAATTGGCTACAAGAAGAAGATCCATAAGAATACAAACTACGAAACAAAATATTTCAGACAATGCACGAAATTACTGGCATACTTATTTGCGTCCAGGTGCCTCTTTCTTTTCTGTCCTTTTGTAATGTCTGTATGTATTTAATGTATTTCCCAGCAATAAACAAGTTTCTTGAAAATGTAGTTATTTCAGTTGTAAGATTTTCTTTTGACCGTTAGTAAAAAAGTATATTGTTTATTCCATATACATGTGTCTGCATGTATGTATTAAGTTTCATGATTTAATTGTATGGACTTTTCGAGTCATTGCAGTATTTAGTTTAAATATAGAAAAAGTCACCTGGCAGTTAACCTCTGGGGACATTAAAAAATTAATATGTATTTCATGTTTCGTTTCATGATAATATACTACTTATTGAGTTATTGCATTGTATGTACAGACATATAGACAGACAGATGGGTGAACAGATCGGCGCTTAACAGACATACACATGAACAATCTATATACCTATGTGTATACCAAGCTATAACACTATTAACTTCTGATCGAATTTGATAATAATGTCTCGAACTTTGATCGTTGGTAAACAAACACAAACGGTCGTGCATTACCCTCACATCGCCTTTTATCAGTATACTAAGTTTCAAATAGATCTTTGTAATATATGTATGCCCCCACTTGCTGTCAAGACGTGCAGTTATTCAATGTTCAATTTCATCATATTGTGTAGTATCACTTTGACCTCTGCTGAAAAACCGAAAGTCGTGCATGATTCTTTTTCAGTATACCAAGTTTCACCCAAGAATCAAAATGATTTTGGCAAAACATATGCCCCGACGTGATTGTAGCGATGTGTGATCAATATTCAATTACCGTGTGACCTTTGTCTGGTGACCTCAAAATTGATATGATCTTCATTCCATAAAGACTAACCAGCTTATCAATTGATATTTTTTATAGCTTTAACCGTTTTCTATATAGCGTTGTCGAAACGGTTTTATGCTTCATGACCATGCGGACTTGACATCAGACTGGTTGACCTCAATATCGATAGGCTTCTTCCTCTTCTGACATGTAACCAGCAAATTAACTTGTATTGTCGTAGGTAAAATCTTTGTCGGAATCAAGCATGTCTATGGAGAAAACAGTTTCATGTTTAAAGTCTTTATCCTAATGATCTTTGAACTGTTAACACAAAAATTGATTGGCGTCGTCATGTCCTCGCGGGTAACAAGCAAAAAATAATAAGCTGAGCCTCTTTCTTAAACAAACGGGGTTTAATGCATGTGCGTAAAGTGTCGTCCCGGATAAGCCTGTGAAGTCCGCAAAGTATAATCAGGGACGATATACTGGATTTTCGCGAAGGGGAGACTTCCTGTATTCGAAAAATATCATTAAAGCGGTGAACATTATTACGCTGCTGGTCAACGTTATCACTCGTGCTTGTATCACTTAAACTAGCAGCTAATCAATTAAATGACTAAGCCGGCTGACTTTGGACACTTTTCACTTGGCATACATGCAAGGTGTTTTGTTTTTCTTTATTTTAAAGTTTTGAGGGAAAATACACCTAGCTGTTCGTTCTGATCATGCGATAGGAAATATTTTTAAATATTATTTTTATCGTTTTATTTTTGTATTTAAGTCATTGTTTACAATAACGATTTTTTTCTGCATTGCTCTCAACATTTTGCAAAACAATTTCCTTTCAAAATTATTTCGCTGTTCTTGGGATAATTCGCAATGATCAACATTACAGCATGCATTACGAAAAAGTTGTTTCCCTTTAATTCGCCATTACCAACCTCAAATAAATAGACGCAACAGAGCTGCTTCTCTTTGATAGAAGCAGCAAGTACGTAGGCCCTTACGCGACTTACAGTTATATTTATTATTTGAGTCGTGTTCTGAGAAAACTGGGCATAATGCATGTGCGTAAAGTGTCGTCCCAGATTAGCCTGTGCAGTCCGCACAAGCTAATCAGGGAAGACGCTTTCCACCTAATTTGGATTTTTGATAAAAAGAGAATTCATTTAAACGAAAAATGTCATAAAAGCGGAAAGTGTCGTCCCTGATTAGCCTGTGCGGACTACTCAGGCTAATCTGGAACGACACTATACGCACATGCATTGTGCCAAGTTTTCTCAGAACGCGACTCATTTTAACAAATTTGTATGGAATCCTACGGTATCCGTAAAGTGAATAATTAGTGTCGCAGTCCGAAGTCGACACACGGCATTGAAAGTTACGCCCGTAAACACGATACGAATCTCGACGTCGCACAACGACTGTCGACAATTACGACTGACATTCAATTTTGAATTAATACGAACGTGATCCATTTACTTTTGATCTAGCCTGTGAGTGAATCACACGAAAACTATAGACGATGCAACGTTCGACTAATTAAAAGAATCGACACTTTCCGCTTTTAGTCTTTTTTCGTACGAGACATTCATAAAGCCCCCATTTCCTAAAACATGCCTCATCAATTCTATAAAGTGGCAACTCTTTGAAACCGTGGCGATAATGTTCAAGTCCTTATCGTTTTAAAGTTTGAAAGCGGATATATGACAATATGCAATATAAAAATCGAAACATTTAATAATTACATTGCTCGAAACAATTGCATATAACAACAACTAGACGTGAGTTAAGGTCGCTTATTTTCCGCCGATACCCCATCCACATCGGCACTTAGAGTCGACGCAGTGCCACCCAAATCGACAATCTCCGGTACAGTCAGCAGCGGCGGCGCAAGTCTTTTCCACTGAAAGAAAGAGAGGACGAATTTAGCATTGTATTATAAAATGGCGATTTTCTTTATACGTACAGTGTTTAAAAGCAACCTTTACGTAAACACTTTTTCTGACAACTTAGCACGTTCCATTCTAAGTGACGAATCTTGCTTTATATGATATTGGAATAATTCCTTACATGGTAAAATCGTAGTCGTCTTTCAAAATGAAATTAGACGCAAGCGTTTTTTTGTGCGAAGAAATCGACGTTGAAATATAATGTATACTATTTTAAACTTCGTGCATATTACCCATTTATGCCTAGCTTCTAGAAAAAAGGCCTTGGCAAACAGCGTAGACCCAGATGAGACGCCGCATGATGCGTCGTCTCATCTGGGTCTGCGCTGTTTGCTTCAAGGAATATCTGTAAGTAAAATTCTAGATATAGAAATAAATATGCTAGACATCCCTTATTTTGGAAATAAATTGATCCAATTTAGAAGGAAGGGAGAGTCCACTAGGCATAAATGGGTTAATACTATGTATACGTTCCACATCCCAAAGACTGCAAGCGGACACACACGACACACACATTATTGCCTTAAATAGCCACGTAGAGAGTTCTATGAAATCGGTGAAACACGACACACTAATTACTGCCCTTTCAAACTGTTGACATGAAGTTTCGAGAGCGTGTAATATACAACTCGTTTTGACATTTTTTAAGCATGCTAATTAACTGGAAATATATGTTTAAAAGTGTGGACAAATCATGAGGTTCTTTGGCCACTAATCAAAAAGTTGGCATTTACAGATGATCTTCTTATTGAACATTATTACATAGTGACTGGTGTGGAACGCTTTACATTCGAAGTTAAAAAAGAATGGTAAAACATCTGCAAAGAGTTGTGTCAGAATATTGTACGTTAAATTGAGCCTGGCTCTGAAAAACCGGCGCTCACTTCGTGTGCGTTAAGTTTCGTCTCAGGTTAGCCTGTACAGTCCGCACAGGCTAATCAGGGACGACACTTTTTGCCTTATCTAGATTTTCGCTAATATACGACTTTCTTTTTTTTTAAACGCAATAAAAGAGAGTTTCGTCCTAATCGGGGACGACAGTCTTTGCACATGCATTATTCCCAGTTTTTTCATAACACGATTCATATTTCACGTCAAATGTATGAGTCGTGTTCTGAGAAAACCGGACATAATGCATGTGCGTAAAGTGTCGTCCCATATTAGCCTGTGCGGACTTCACGTCAAATGTATGAGTCGTGTTGTGAGAAAACTGGACATAATGCATGTGCGTAAAGTGTCGTCCCAGATTAGTCTGTGAAGTACGCACAGCCTAACCAGAGACGACACTTTCCGCCTAAATTGGAATTTTTGCTAAGAACAGGCTTCATTTAAACGAAAAATGTCATAAAAGCGGAGAGTTTCGTACCTGATTAGCCTGTGCGGACTGCATAGGCTAATCTAGGATGACACTTTACGCACATGCATTAAACCCAGTTTTATCAGAACGCGACTCAAATGTGTGATAAAACTGACCATGGGTGCATGTGCACACGTAGTTATGGCACTCCAAGACGTAGTCATTCTCCGGACAGGTCACGTGGCCACAATCTTGAATGTTTCGGCACTGCTCGGCCATGACAGCAGCTATATATAGACGGACATGAGAGTAAATAATGATTCTCGATCCTGGAAAACGGGATTAAATGCATTTGTGTTAAGTGTCGACCCAGAGAAGCCTAAGCAATCCGCATAGGCTGATCAGGGATGCCACTTTCCACCTTACTTGAATTTTGCGATGAAGATTCTTACTTTCTTTAAACGAACATTACGATAAAATCGGAAAATGTCGTCCCTAATTAGGAGTTGTGAATTGCACTTGCTAATCTGGGACGACACTTTAAGCAAAAGCATTAAGCAATGTTTAACCGGAGCGAGTCTAAAATGATTTTTGTTTTCACATTGATATCGATGGCTTAAACTATAGCTGTGTAAAGGCTTAACATAAATGAAATAAAATGCATAAGAAGTACAATAAATTTAAAATAAAATGAAACGTTACTTCAGTACGGTCCTATTTGATAACTTTGGGCAGGAATTGTACTCTAAGTTATTGATTTTGAAAAGGGGATATTGTCGGCATAGAGGTAATTATATATCAACGTCACATTGAAATTCCAATTTATAAGACATCAATACAAGAATTGCACTTTGACTACGAAGCGGTAAAGTTTTATGAAACATGTGGAACGTTGATGATGAATGTATATATTCATTATAAATTTAATTCGTTTTCACACAATCGCTCGTCGTAAAGTAAACGTTAATGTGCATAATGTAGCCAGCGATCTCGAATCTATGCCAAAAGATGGAATAGTGTCAAATTTGAACTCGGCGAGCAACAAAATACGAAGAGCAGAACATAACAATTATTACGCTTCATCGAGTATTGAGCGCATATTATATATTGAAATACTCCGAACAGCGGTTTAACATTATATAAGTATTGTGTAAACTTGACATTTCAAGCATACATTCAGCACTGGTAACCCATTCCTCCAATACATGTCATTTTATATGTTAGGCTTAATGACGGTTCACAAAATTTATTTATTTTAGCCCTTCATATTATGATATTTTGGTGCCGTTTTATCAAAAAAATACAACGAAATATTATATAAACAATCGGTCCATATGTTTATATATGACTTGAACAACAAATACATAAAACGTTTAAGTAAATTGACATAAAGCAAATGGGCCGCGCTTTGTGACAATGGAGTTAAATTCGTATGCGTAAATTGTCGTCTCAGATTACCCTGTGCGGACTGCATGAAACTTTCCGCTTTTATGATATTTTTCGTTTCAAGAAAGTCTCGTCTTACCAAATATCTAGTTAGGGCGGAAAGTGTCGCGCCTGAACGGCACAGGCTAATCTGGGACTACACTTAACCCACATGCATTAGACCCCTGTTTCACAGAGCGCGACTCAAATGTAAACACGTCATACCACAGAAGCCAAGGACCATCAAACAGATCACAGCCTTCATGATCGTTCACAGACGACGCTGTCGAAAACAAGAGGCAGATAGAATAGCATTGCCAACATTTATACGGTACAAATCACGTGTAATACTGTTGTGTAACCTCTAAACATAGAACAGTCAATCATGTCTGGAGTTATACAATTATGGAACAGCGGCGTAGCTTTTCTGACACAATCCCTTATATGATAAAATCTACTCCTTAAAGAAACTTGTGAAAATATAACGGTACATTTAACAAAAGGTGATTCGATGGTTCATCTTGAAGAATTAAATCACTGCGACATAAATGGTTAACTTACATAGTACTTTTATGCCGGAATAAGTATGCATTGCCAATAGGAGTGCTACCATGTAAAGAGAATACGTGGTTACTGTCTAGTGATTTCAGATTAACATTAGACAAGTCATTAATAACATCATTTTAGCACAAATGTCAATAAACAAAACACTGACGCGAAAAAAGGAACGTTTCGTGTGATAAAGCATATTCAAAATTACATATCCTCATTCATCTATTAACACAGCAAACACTAGTTTACATAACAGTTGGATTACACAAGTTTACATTAACAGTTGGGTTACACTAGTTTACATGAACAGTTGGATTACACTAGTTTACATTAACAGTTGGGTTACACTAGTTTACATGAACAGTTGGATTACACTAGTTTACATTAACAGTTGGATAACACTAGTTTACATTAACAGTTAACAGTTAGGCTACACTAGTTTACATTAACAGTTGGGTTACACTAGTCTACATGAACAACAAGGTTACACTAGTCTACATGAACAGTTATGTTACACTAGTCTACATGAACAGTTAGGTTACACTAGTCTACATGAACAGTTGGGTTACACTAGTCTACATGAACAGTTAGGTTACACTAGTCTACATGAATAGTTAGGTTACACTAGTCTACATGAATAGTTAGGCTACACTAGTCTACATGAATAGTTAGGTTACACTAGTCTACATGAACAGTTAGGTTACACTAGTCTACATGAATAGTTAGGTTACACTAGTCTACATGAATAGTTAGGTTACACTAGTCTACATGAACAGTTAGGTTACACTAGTCTACATGAACAGTTGTGTTACACTAGTCTACATGAATAGTTAGGTTGACCTGGTTTACATGAACAGTTGGGTTACACTAGTCTACATTAACAGTTGGGTTACACTAGTCTACATGAACAGTTAGGTTACACTAGTCTACATGAATAGTTAGGTTACACTAGTCTACATGAATAGTTAGGTTACACTAGTCTACATGAACAGTTGTGTTACACTAGTCTACATGAACAGTTAGGTTACACAAGTCTACATGAACAGTTAGGTTACACTAGTCTACATGAACAGTTAGGTTGACCTAGTTTACATGAACAGTTGGGTTACACTAGTCTACATGAACAGTTGGGTTACACTAGTCTACATGAATAGTTAGGTTACACTAGTCTACATGAACAGTTAGGTTACACTAGTCTACATGAACAGTTAGGTTACACAAGTCTACATGAACAGTTAGGTTACACTAGTCTCCATGAACAGTTGTGTTACACTAGTCTACATGAATAGTTAGGTTGACCTAGTTTACATGAACAGTTGGGTTACACTAGTCTACATTAACAGTTGGGTTACACTAGTCTACATGAACAGTTGGATAACACTAGTCTACATGAACAGTTGGGTTACACTCGTTTACATGAACATTTGGGTTACACTAGTTTTCATGAACAGTTCAGTAACACTAGTTTACATGAACAGTTGGGTTCAAAAGTGTGAAATGTTAAAACAAACCAAGAACACGTAATATTCTATATCACGAATTCCACATTAAAACCACTACAAGTCTTAATAATGAATCTTGACTTTTGACGCGATAAAAAGATGGTATTAAATATTTAAATAATGACGATTGCTCTTGAAAGTCGGGACGATATACTGGGTGGGCAAATCAATTGCATTATGATTTTTTGATACGTTTTTTTAAGTGGTTTTGTATTGAAATTTAGGAGACAATCGCGGAATTAAAAACAGTACTTTTTTCAATTTATTACTGATTAATTGAACTGTGAAGCAATGAAGAAATCTTGCGGTTGAATAATTGCTTAGCAATAGATTATATTGGTTAGGATCAATGGTCTATTTTAAGCCGAATGAGCGGCTATATTGCAAACTAAACTTTATATAATACATGGTGAAAGACCGTCACAATTTACAGGCCAGACTGGCCTATCAGGAAAAAACATTCACAGGCCAGATGAAATGTTCACAGTCCTCAATTTTAAGCGTTTGACTTGGGATTACATAGAGCCATTAGTCTCGACATGGCAAAGTAAGTTCACAAAAAGGCAAACATAAGCATGAAAACCTGATTTGGAATTAATGAAGCGTATTAGTTTCAGTTTGTTGATATATTTACGCTTTACACATATATACTTGAGTGTTTTCGATGTATTTAGCTAAGAGTAATTAATATATAAAATAAGTTTACCTTTAAATATCCATTTCACTAACATGCTATTACAGTAAACTGTATAGTGTTGCAAACATAATAAAGCAGAATATGCACATGAATCTGATTAAACACAGATCCATTGACATATTAATCGAGTCATGTTCGCCTTATTTGCATTTTCGAACGATAATCCTGTAACTGTTAAATGTATTTGTCTTCGCGAGTAGACTGCATTCCAATTTTCAAACACTTGTTCTGTGACATTCAGAACATTTCCAAATAAAAAGTATCTAAAATGTATGCTCCGTTGTAGAATAACAAGCGCTTTTAATAAATCCATACTAATAATGTGACGTCTGCATTAATTCGATTGTTATTTGTCTATTTCTCCTTTCGCTGAGCATCGTTATTTCTTTCTATTGTCCGCCATCTGTTCTGTGTTCTTCTTGAACCCCCTTTGTAGGTCACATAACCCCAAACCGGAACTCCTGTTTTTAGGGTTACATGCAGTCAGTTTGATACTTAACACACATTGTTGAGTGCATGCTGCCTAGGATTTGTAAAATACATTGCAAATGGTTAGTTTTGGTATCAACTTGAAGGTATATTTGTAAGCAATAAGAAAATAAGCCATTTTTGTGCTCTACTTTTTGTGATGATTCCCGGCTTTGAAAGTAGGTCATACTATTTGAGCCGAAAATGGTTGTCTGCACAGCTGTCAAAACCGGTTTGCCTATTCTAAGGTAAATATTTTGAGTTAGCACAGATAGAATTTAATGACATGCATTTTTTTCAAAAGATTATGCATTTATCTTTCCAATGATGTATGATTATATAGTGGGTATGCGCTTGATCATGGTAAAAATTGATATCGAACGTCAACTATTTTATATGTAATATAGAAGGAAATTAATTGCGCATGCGTAACCTTGTAGAGGAACCAAGCAATCGTTTGTAGACAGTGAATAATCCTCCACCGAATATAAACACTCTATATTACACATGCACGCTATTCACTCATTAAATCACACACCTTTCACTAGAATATAAGTCTATCCACTAATCGCGAATAAATGCGACTTAGAACTGTACGCGCGATTTTTCATTAGTTGTTAAAATATTAAATGAGATAAAAAATAAAACATTAAGTGAAAGTTCATTTACGGAAGGTCGGAGAGTGCTTCTACACATACATTAGAATTGTATTGCCTTGAATAAAAATACCCAATAAACACTATTGCCAGTTTAATTAAGAATTATGCCCTTCTTTAGTTTTTGTGTGTTTGGTACGGGGGGGGGGGGGGGGGGGGGGGTCGCTGGCTTGCATTGGTCACTAAGAGCAACTGACGTGTCCTGTCCAGACCGTACAACAACCGTCCACAATGCTTCTCAAACTCGTGAAATTCTGTAGACAAATGGGTTTTCAGGAAAGTCTTTAAAGTTGGCCAACTGTTGATGAGTATGTAGATCTGTTCGTCTACGCGTAAAGTATTAAAGGAAGTCTCTGTAATCGCCTCCCACTGACGTTCTATGTCTACCATAATTGACAGACTAACACTATGTAGGGCACTACACTTGAGCACAAAATGTTCTGCGGTTTCATTTTCTTCACCACACATCTGACATGTTGGGTTAATATCATACTGGTTAAAGTTCTTACGTTTTCTTTGGAGCATGTAAGTCCCTGTCAGTAACCGTACCTTTGTTTTTAACCGTTCTGACTCTCTGGCCGTATATTCCAATGAGAGCAAAGGGAGAATCTTACCAGGCACATACTTATCTTGTCTCAAGAAAAACAATGTGGAATATAAGGGTGTTAAACTGTCTATTTGATCACTCCAGTAGCTATGAACCGCCTTTAGTACACGTGTCTTCCATTTTCCCTTCGTGGGTGTGTTGTCAGCTAAGTCAGCAACAGTCCCCAACTTCCACATTATATGCTGCACTTGTATGAACCAGGATGAGCTTTCAACTGATTTAAAGCTAATCTGACGTACAAGCAGCGCCCACTCAATACTGTTTTTATCTTGCGAGCATATAGTATGTAAGAAAGTCAGTGCCTGTATGTGAATTTGTGCTTCGATCGGTAAAAGTCCGGATAGAAGATATACTGCCGCATTGGCTGTGTTGTCTGGTAGTCTAAGAATTTCTTTAACAAACTTTCTTTGGAATGCTTCGAGACAGTTTATAATGCGTTCAGGAGGTAATAACAGTTCCAATCCATATAAAAGCACGGGAAGAACATAAGATTTGTAAAGATGAATAATGGACAGTACATTTAGTCCCGCTTGCCTTTTGTAACCACTAACGAATATACTATATGCTTTTTTTTGCTTTTTTTAAATTTTCATCCACATTAGCTTTTTGGTTGTTCAGCATAGAGTCAGTTCGTATAATACCGAGAGGTATAGCTCTTTGCACACATGGAATTTCGTCATTGTTCATGAAGAGGGGAGTAGACACGCCCTTTTTACGTTGGTGACTAACATGGATATGCACGCTCTTGGTTGGTTGTAACAGGTATCGCTCCATATTGGCGAATTCTGCTGAAATGTTTAACAGTTCCTGAGCTTCATTGACCGTCTCGGCACATAAGCATATATCGTCCGCACAAGCACTGGCCGAACATTTGACGTCACCGATAGTGGATCCCACCCTGGCTTCTTGTAGGCGATCAAGCGGCGGGTTAACGTAGACCTTGTAAAGGTCGGTGCTCTGTACTCCTCCCTGTCTAAAGCCCTGCTGAACACTGAGCTCAGCCGAGACACGCCCCTTCCACTTCACTGCACTAGTGGAATCCCTATGGAAGCTATCGATTAAGGACCAATGTTTGTCGGATACTCCAATGTGACCCAGTCGTCGCATCATTCACTCATTAGCTCACAGAAATCTTTAACAACCTCCTCGATATTATCATCATCAATTTCTGTTTCTAGGGTTACGAGACCGTCCTTGACCCTAATGGAATATACGTGTTTATCAATAGTTCTCCAGTTCACCCTAGCGCTTATTACGCTCTCTTCTGGCTTTATATTTAAAGTAAAATTACACAAAAGTTCAACCTCAATAGGATAGTGATCCGATGTATTTGTCCGCAGGTCATTAAGTACGACCTTTCTTGAAGTGATTAGCACTGACGGAACGTTGTACAGAAAAAAGTCTATCTCAGTGCACTCATTGCCTCGAGGGTCAAGGTATGTTTCCCCGGAATTCTCAAATTTAAGATCAAAGTCATTTACCAGTTCTTTCAAGTAATTAGGTCTTCTAGATCCATGAGCCCCTCCAAGATTTTCATTTAAGTCACCGCCCAAAAAGATATAATTGTCAGTGTTATATTTTAAAATGATTTCCCTTAACTGGTCCGCATAATCGCAAAACTCAGTCACATTACCGCTCAACCCCCGACAGGGCATGTATACAGACACTATGACAAGTCCCTTATTGTCCTTGAAGTTAGAAAGTCGCAGGCATTGAATTCTGTTTCCTCCGTCGTCAAGCACGGTCACTTTTGGATCAAGTTCTTTCTTCAATAAAACACCTACCCCGCCAAACTTGGATCACGTTAACAACATGTGTGCAACGAACGTTTCTCGTATATGTCCGACTACTTTCGCGAACCAATAGATGTCGTTCGGCGAGACGTTTCGTTGACGTTTTGAATCACTTTTGCAATCGGGACTCCTCGGACAATTCCGCCATAACGGCGATCGTCTGTGGTGTAGCCCACTGTCCGATGCGTTCAGATTGTCACTTTCGGAATATATCGATGCAGATTGTAACGAAGTTCAACGTCCCAATCTCCACGCAGAGTTGTCGTTCCTTGCTCTCACATACAACTCTGCGAAAGGCTCAGCCCTCCATATTGTCTATAAAATAGATAAAACCGAACAAACGCATTCAACGTATATTTGATTGGATTTTTAAGATCGCATGCATTAAATTAAGAAATATGACTTTTAAATGTACGATAAATCGTGCAAAAACTTGCGAGTTTTAATGCAACTCTTTGGAACTAATTTATTGCCCATTTACGCAGATGGAATCATTCCACGCACTTCACAAATGTAAACAATTGAACATATTTTTTTTGAGTGACGTGAGGAATTGCTTCGACGTGTGTTTGTATGTTGGTTTCTTAACATAAAAAACCCCATATCAATTTTATAATAATAAATTAAGACTGATATAAGATATCATGGTATGAGATGGTTTTCGTTAATGCAGTCAATGCAATGTAACCGTCGTGCAAGAGATTGTTTAGTATTCTGTAACCTCAATGATGAACGCTTGGAATGATCATGACATTAATGAGACGCTTTCATAACAATAGTCCGTTCTGAGCCCAACACAGAGGTGAATGTAATGAAACCGTCGTGCAAGAGATTGATTATGTCCGGAAATCAATCTCCACGCAGAGTGGTCGTTCCTTGCTATCACATACAACTCTGCGTAAGGTTCAGCACGCCATTTTGTCTACCAAATAGCTAAAACCGAACAAACGCATTCAATGTATATTTGAGTGGATATTTAAGATCGCATGCATTAAATTAAGAAATATGACTTTTAAATGTACGATAATTCGTGCAAAAACTTGC
Source organism: Dreissena polymorpha (assembly GCF_020536995.1). Taxonomy (NCBI): domain Eukaryota; kingdom Metazoa; phylum Mollusca; class Bivalvia; order Myida; family Dreissenidae; genus Dreissena; species Dreissena polymorpha. The sequence goes on along the minus strand of NC_068355.1, from coordinate 138,750,786 downwards.
GAGTTTTAATGCATCTCTTTGGAACTATTTTATCGCCCATTTACGCAGATGGAATCATTCCATGCACTTCACAAATGTAAACAATTGAACATACTTTTTTATTGAGTGACGTTAGGAATTGCTTCGACGTGTGTATGTATGTTGGTTTCTCAACATAAAAAACATATCAATTTTATATCATAATGAATTAAGACTGATATAAGATATCATGGTATGAGATGGTTTTCTTTAATGCAGTTAATGCAATGTAACCGTCGTGCAAGAGATTGTTTAGTATACTGTAACCTCAATGATGAACGCTTGGAATGATCATGACATGAATGAGACGCTTTCATAACAATAGTCCGTTCTGAGCCCAACACAGAGGTGAATGTAATGTGACCGTCGTGCAAGAGATTGGTCCGGAAATATCATGACTTTGTAATCACGAAATAATGTAGTTGTGAAAACTTCAAGAGGGTTACACTCTTTTGAAGCAAAAATCGCAGGCCAGTAAGGCCGACGATTTTGCATTTAACCGTCGGCCTTTTTTGAATGTTTGTCGGCAATGGCCGACAGGCCGACGGGCTTTCGCCATGTCTGATATATATCTTGGGCCGCTATATAACTTAGTAAAGAAAATACACAACGTTCAACTACTCGTACACATTTTAAGTTTTGACTTTAAACGCTTCAGCTCTATGTTGAAACTGTATTTCTAGCATTATGTTATAACAATAATGGCGATTTTATTGATACGCCCATGTGTGTTTGCAAAGCAACAATTACATAAATGCGTTTTTGGATAACAGGTCATGTGTAATTCTGCGAGTTTCCTTTAAATGATACTGAAATTATTCCTGATATGGAAACATTGTGGTTGTCTTATAAAATGAACTATCGTAGCGGTCAAATGCCTCTTCCATGTACACCTTCATAAATTGTCTTTTTGGTCACTTCGGAACATTTGACTAAGTTTTAAAACATTTCTGATCTGGGTCATGTGAGGTTAGTGGTCGCCATGCTGGACAGGCATGGTTTCAACCGGGCACTCCGGATTAACCATAAAGCGCAAGACCACTCCAAAAGAAAATACATTTGATTTAAAAATTAATAGCTGGAAAGTCAAGCTATATTCAAATGTCGTCACATCTTTGGTGTATGTACATGAAGTAAGTTAATATGGTAGGACTGCTGGGGCACACTTCGGGTCTACACATAATGAAGCCTCATGCGCGGAAGGTTCTCATGAACTTTTAAACAATCACCCATGAGTCGCCTTTGGGCTGTCCGCTGAACGTAGTGGTTGGTAAACGCGCCTCTAAACTAGGTGACTCAGGTTAAATCCTAGTTCCCGGTAGCATATGAGTGTGGTCAGTGCTCACCAGACCGGACAGGTGGGGTTTCTCACTGGTTCCACGCTTCACCAGACCGGACAGGCGGGGTTTCCCACTGGTTCCACGCTTCACCAGACCGGACAGGCGGGGTTTCCCACTTGTTCCACGCTTTCCTGTTCTGATGCTTTTCTTTAGAAAATTAATACAATATAGCTTTAAATTGCAGCTACATGTACATTTTAAATTCGCCCGATTGTTCGCGAGTTTATGGCAATAATTCAGTAAGTTGGGAGTGTGGAGACACACTCCGGGTCTTCAACTTATGCAACCTCAGGCTAGGAAGAACCTCATTAATTTGGAAACTTCACACACTGTATGGTAGGGTTAGTAAAGTAGGCTGTACACTCGCTTTTCATCTAAGCGATCCTTGTTTAATCCGTATTTACGGGGACACGCCTTGGGGCTGTCCGCTTAACGTAGTCGTTGGTAAATGCGCCCCTCATCTAGGCGACTCGGATTAAATCCCCTTTCCCGGTAGCATTTGAGTTTGGATAGTGGTCACCATACCGGACAGGCGGGGTTTCGTCCGTTACCATTAATGAACAATCAACTTCTTAAAGAAACTACTTCAAAGATAATGGTACATTAAAACGAATGTCATTCGATGTCTCGTCATTAAGTATAGAAGCATTGTGACTAAATATGTAACTTTAAAATAAAACAACAGACCTATACATGTAGGCCGGAAAAAGTATGCATTGCCAATTAGGGTTCAACGATATGTAGATATAAAATTGTTACTGTCTTATGATAGGAAACACCCACGCACACACTTAACATTTAATATAACGAATTCCAAATTACAAAACACTGTCTTTATTGTACAGCCTGTCATTGACTTTTTATGCCATGAAATAATCCATTAATTTTTTAAATACTGACCATTGCTGTAGACAAGGTTTGAAGTATATACTCACTGGATGGGAGGAGCAAACATTTACGAATTGCATTTTAAATTTTTGTCACGTGTGTGATGGTTGCTTGTAATGAAATTTAAGAGACAATCACGAAAATAAATAAGATTAAATTTAAATACTAATTACATATTGATTGAACTTTGGAGCAATGTAGAATTTAGAAATCTAGCAGTGGGTTAATTGCATCCCAATTATGTATTTGATACGGATCATTTTTAAACCGAATGATCGACCACAAGTCAACTTCATGTGAGCCGTGCTCTATGAAAAGGGTGTTTAATTCATGTGCGTAAAGTGTCGTTCCAGATCAGTTTGTGCAGTCCGCACTGGAAAATCAGGGACGACACTTTCAGTTTTTATCACATGCTATGCCCTTTTTCCAATGTAATACAACCATTACATATTTTTTTTTATATAACACATGTGTAATACGACATTTTAAAGCCTTTTCATTGGTTTAGTTATCGTTAATTGACCGATTTTGTTATTTTTCTGAAATGACGTTGCAACGTCAAATGACGTCACGAAATGTAAACAACATTCGGGATTTATCATTATGTTTGCGTGAATATTTATTTAATTTGCTCATTTAAAAGCATGTGATAAAAAAGATCTGACACTCGTTGTCATATCATACCATATGTTATTAAACTGGTCCAGGAAATTCTTTAGTAAGCTCGCCAAAGGCTCGCTTACTAACAAAATTCCTGAACTCGTTTAATAAAATATGGAATGATATGACAACTCGTGCCAGATCCTATATTTATGATACATTTTATTTGGAGAACGTCTCTTCTTAGCAAAAATCAAGTATATGCGGAAAGTGTCGTACCTGATTAGCATGTGCGGTCTGCACAGGCTAATTTGGGACGACAGTTTACGCACATGCACTAAACCCTCTTTTCATAGAGCACTGCACAAATATATCATGGTCTATATAAATAATCACGGAATAGATTGGCATTCCCAATGTTCAACTTCTCGTACTTATGTTGTGTTTTGACTTTAAAAGCTTCCGCTATATGTCGAAACTGTATAGTGTGTAGAACGTAAAACATGGCGATTCTATTGATACGCCTATGTGTGTTTGTAAAGCAACCATTACATAAATGCAATTTTGGACAACTGGTCATGTGTCATTCTACGTGCCGATTCTTTCTTTTCCTGATACTAAAATAATTCCTGATATGGAAACATTGTGGTCGTCTGACATGAACTATCGTAGCGGTCAACTTCCTCTTTCATATACATGAACCTTTATGAATTTTCTGTTTGGTCACTACGAAATATTCGAGCCAAGATTTAGTACTGTCCTAATCCCGGCGCATTTGAACTAGGTTACTGGTCAGTAAGCCTGACAGTTGTTGTGTGCTTTGGGTACACACACGCGCGCACGCACGCACACGACACATACAAACGCACACACACAAACACACACACATAAGTCGCATTGATGCTGGTTGGTTAGCGCAATGGTTGTTACACGAGCCTCTCACCTAGGCGACTAGGCTTTAATCCCCGTTCTCGCGAGAATGTGAGTTTATTTTGTGGTCCCCATATCGGAAAGGAAAGGTGGCGTTTCTTCGAGATCTACCCGATTTACCCGCACAACACACTACCATATAAAAATTTAATGGTTTCTGGTCAGTATGCCTGACAGGTGGGGTGTGCTTTAGGTACTCCGCCCCCCACCCATCCCACCCACCCCCTCCCCCACCCACCCCCACCAACACACACACACACACACACACACACACACACACACACACACACACACACACACACACACACACACACACACACACACACACACACACACACACACACACACACACACACACACACACACACACACACACACACACACACACACACACACACACACACACACACACACACACACACACACAGCGCAAGGCCGCTCCGCATTTAACAAATAAATCGCTTGAAATCGCAGCAATTTTCAAAATAAGTCGCATCTTTCGCGAGTCTTTAAAAAAGTATTAAGCAATAATGTAGAAGAGCCGGGAAAAACTCGGGTGCTCACACAATTCAGCCTCAGGCGGGGAAGGACATCGTTAATTTTTGTAGTACACTGAGCGAGTTGCAGGTTTGGCTGGTCGGTTAGCAAAGTGGATAGTTTAACTCGCTTCTCATCTAGGGGACCATGGTTCAATCCCTGTTTCCGGGCATGTGCAAGCACGGTTAGTGGACACCATACCTGAATGACGGGGTTCCCTTTCCTTCACCCCCACCCCCATACCACATACAGCACTAGACCACTCCAAAGTAAAATGCATTCCATTAATATGTAAATAGCAAAATTCAAAATTGGTCCCAACGTTCGTGAGTATAGATAGTTAATTAAGTAGAATTGCTGGGTCAACACACGGGTACTCATATGATGCAGCCTCGAGCGCGGAAGTACCCGCCTATGTTACAGGGTAATATGGCTGATACAAATCAATACTTGCAGATGTTAAACATCTGATATAGTAAATGTTAAGAAATACTGATAAATCGGTATTTCATTTTCTTACGTTTATCTCTTACGGTAGAATTATTAGAATAATTAAGAGCTGTCTCCATAGGATGGCATATGTCCCCGATAAACGCTTTGATAGAAGTTATGAGCATTTTTCGAAACCTAAACGCAGATTTCGAAACCTAAACGCGGACCCTAAGTTCAAGGTCTGTCAAAGGGATCAACATTTGTGTATGTATGGAAAGGCCTGGTCCATATACACATGCATACAAAATATGAAGGTTACATCTGAAGCGACATAGAAGTTATTAGCATTTTTCGAAACCTAAACGCAAAGTGTGACGGACAGACAAACGGACGGACGGACGTAGGACAGACGGACGGACAGTGCGATCACGATATGCCCTCTATCGGGGGGCATAACAATGCATTGTTAAAACATCAACATATGTGTCATTTTATTACAACCGTCGTTAAGGTGAGCATATGACCTGGGTATAACTAGACAGAGAACTGAAAACATTATCGTTCAAAATGCCATGTTCTCGGTGTCCTCTGGTCAAAAAAGGTGTTGTATTGCGTCACCTCATTTTTCACATATTACGTTGGCCGCTAAATGACCGTTTTATATGTTAAAAGACTCTGCGATGTCATGATAATCAGTAGTTGATAATAGCCAAATTTTAGTAGAACACAAATTGTGACTCTATGGCGTATGAACGAATCTGCTCATACTTATGTGGATTTCTCAACACTGTATATGAGCCGTGCTCTGTGAAAAAGGGGTTTAATGCATGTGCGTAAATTGTCGTCCCAGATTAGCCTGTGGAGTCAGCACAGGCAAATCAGGGACAACACTTTCCGCTTTTATCATAATTTTCGTTTTGAGAAAGTCTATTCTTAGCAAAAATCCAGTTTAGGCGGAAAGTATCGTTCCTGATTAGCCTGTGCGGACTGCACTGGCGAATCTGGGACGAAACTTTACGCACTTGCATTCAATCCCATTTTCACTGAAAACGGCTTAATATATGTCTTGTATAACTGCAGCAAAACGATATTTGCAATTGAAAACAACATGGTATGGTTCTACTTTTTCAAGAATGTTATCCTTATATTTTATTCATTAAAGTTTTATCTGTTTAAAAAATGAGTATTTTTACCATGCAAAACAACCCTTATATAATAATTTCAATAGGGTAATTTACGGTTTGTGAAGACGGTCACTGTGGTATACTATATACTAGTGTTATTATGGTTTATTTAGGTATTTTTTCTGAAAGAGAGAACTTATTTTCATCGCGCGTTTATTTTCTATTGTCAATGTGTACAAATCATATTATTGCAAGATGGTACTTGCGTTTAAATGCGTGAAGTGGGAAGTTGGAGGTTATGTTTTAATTTCTAGTTGGAGGATATTTTTTAATCCTTATCGTTTTCAGGCTGGACAACGACAATATATGATAAAATACATAACCACGTGGCATATTAAAACATTAAATAACTATGTATAAAAAGCAACAAACATGTAATAAATACTCGAAACAACAACATATAACAACAAGATGAATTGAATGACGGTTGTCCGAAGGTCGATTATTTGCTTTGCCAAAGCCACATTTGCACTTGGAGTCAATACAGTGCCAGCCCCAGAAGCAAAATCCGGAACAAGCACGGCTTTCATTACAGGTGACTGCAAGTAATCAAAACACGACGCATGAATTATATGGGCATTGCTCTGTGAAAAGGGCGTTTAATGAATATGCGTAAAGTGTCATCCCAGATTAGCCTGTGTAGTCCGCATAGGCTAATTAGGCAGGACACTTTCAGCCTAAACTTGACTTTTGCACGAAACACTTGTTATTGTTCATGCAAACTGTTGACCTTAAATATGTTATTAATATACAATACGATTTAATATTGTTGAAGCATGCTAATTTAATCACTAGAAATCCATATTTAAGTTTATGGACACAGCGTTGTTTTGCAACCAATGTAAACGTTGGCTCCAACAGGTGGTCTTTTTGATTGAACATACAGATACAGTTACTGATGTATTACATTTAAAGGGGCCTTTTCACAGATTTTGGCATTTTTTAACTTATTCATTAAATGCTTTATATTGATAAATGTAAACATTGGATCGTAATAGCTCCAGTAAAAAATCAAGAAAAAAAAATAAAAAAAGGAAAAGAACATTGCCCGGAGCAGGTTTCGAACCAGTGACCCCTGGAGTCCTGCCAGAGTCCTGAAGTAAAAACGCCTTAGCCTACTGAGCTATTCCGCCGAATATACATATGTGACGTATTTTATACCTTATATAAGCAATCTTCGTAGTTTCACAAAATTTAACAACAAAAAAAACTCTCCAAATTATTCAATCGTTTCGCGTTGCAACGCTTTATAATTTTTAGGTTTTAAATCGTCAAAACATGCATATAATGGCTATATTAGAGCATGGTTAATGTTCAGTATTACTGTTTCCTCACAAATATCATAACTAAAACGAAAACTTACGAATATGAAACAACTTTTTTCAATTTTGTCAATTTACCTAAGCGTGAAAAGATCCCTTTAACACAGGAAACAATCAGATATTCTAATAAATACAGATATATAAATAATTTGCCAAAAATCTGCGGACAGCTGTACACGTAAATTGTACGTCAAATTTAGCATTGATCTGAGAAAACTGGGTTTAATGCATGTGCGTAAAGTGTCGTCCCAGATTAGCCTGTGCAGTCCGCACAGGCTAATCAGGGACGACACTGTCCGCTTTTAAGAAATTTTTGTTTAAATGAAGTCTCTTCTTAGAAAAAATCGAATTAAGGCGGAAAGTGTCGTCCCTGATTAGCCTGTGCGGACTGCACAGGCTAATTTATGACGACTCTGTACGCACATGCATTATGCCCAGTTTTCCCAGAACACGACTCAATTTATCCTGTAATTGACCACGTTTGCAGCTGCACTGAGAGTATTTGCAGTCACGCGTGTAGTCGTTCTCCGGCAGGCAGATCACGTGCAAGCAGTCTTTATCGGTTCGGCATGGCTCGGCCATGGAAGCAGCTGCAAAAATTAATGGGCTGTGCTCTGTAAAAAGGTGGTCTCATGCATGTGCGTAAAGTGTCGTCCCAGATTAGCCTGTGCAGTCCGCCCAAGCTGATCAGAGACGACACTTTCCGCTTTTATTGATATCTTTCGTTTAAAGAATGTCTCTTCATAGCAAGCAAAAATCCAGTTTAAGAGCAAAGTGTCGTCCCTGATTAGCCTGTGCGGACTACACATGCTTATCTGGGACGATTATTTACGCACATGCATTAAATCCCCTTTTCACAGAGCACGGCTAAAATGTCTTTTCTGTTCAAATAATGATATCGATGGCTAACACTATAATTGTGTAAGGGAATGGCATGCATATAATTCACATAAATTAACAAAATACGGCAACAAAATACTAAAAGAATATTCATTCAAATACGTGAGACGATAAAAAGATCAGTCTTGTGTAAACTTGGCATTGCAAGAACTCATTTTAAGTAAGGACTTAATAGTTTATTGTGCTCTATTCTATTATTTTTAATTTTCGTTTATAGCCTATCTTTTACTGATCAGCGTTACAGCTAGCTCGATTTGCTATGCCCAGCTAAGTGTGAGTTTCATGTAACAGAATACTGAAAATTTCCTTATCAGCGTTTTTGTTGCGAAAAAAACATGCAGCTCGGGTGAACTATTTCTTCATTACATACATTTCCGTACAGTTGTTTAACTAATTGCCGGATCAAAGTTTTGATTAAGTAGAGTACGACATATTATGGATATCTTCAAGTACCGTTGTTATTTTATTAAAAATATTCAACGGAATATTATGCAAACAGTCAGCCCATATTTTAAAAATCGTAATATACCGCGAACAAAAATTACTAAATTCACATAAACTATATGTGAACACGTCTTACCACAGAAACCAAGCACTATCAAACAGATCACAGCATTCATGATTGTTCACAGACGATGTTTTCGAATCCTATTGGCAGACAGAATAGCATAGCCCACATTTATACGGTACGAAAAACGCAAACAACTGTTACATCAACTGGACATGTGTGTGGACATGTATTTTGCTTTACTTTGTACTGGAATAATTCATGGACACATCGCTGTCATCTTACAAAATGAACCCTCCTGGCGGTCAACTCCCTCGCTGATGGTCGTCGGGCATAGCGAAGTGTCGTGGGTGTCAACTGCATCACTGGTGGTCATATGACGTCATGAACTGTCTTGGCGGTCACCTACCTCTTCCATAGTAATGTACCATTGTGAACTGTGTGTTGCGTAACATCGGATTATTGGAACCAAGACAAAGAACTTGTCCCGATAAAACAGAAACGACGCTTACCACTGCTCAAGATCCGAGCAGTTTCTCAAATTCAGGCTTCGGATAAGCCACAACCGCATGAACCCACTACCTGTTCACAACGTTCAGTATTGACTTGTCAGACCAGTGCCGCTGTCAGACCTGCAGCATGACAACAGAACGCTTGCTGCACTCGGCCCACTCCACGACTTCCTCAGGCGCCAGACCAGTGCCCCTATCAGACCTGCAGCATGACAACATAACACTTGCTGCACTCGGCCCATTTCACGACTTCCACAGGCGCCAGATCAGTGCCTCTGTCGTACCTGCAGCATGACAACAGAACACTTACTGCACTCCATTTCCGTTCCTTTAATCTGTTTCCTCAAACTGGTACACGAATAAGGTATGAATTGCTCGTTTCTTTTATTTGAAGGTTGTAGGATGACAATATGGCTAGCGCAAGGTAGATGTTACACACGCAGACAAGACAACCAATGATGTATGTTGTATTTTCTGATCGAATACCTTGTTATTTCTTTCTGAAGATGCCCAATACAGTTTCTGTTTAGGTAAATAGAGAAAGATATAGCCGACTGAAAAATATATACAGGGATCCAGATAAGGTTTTGTGAAATTTTTAACGTTACTACCAGATTTTCAAAAAGAATTCTTAACTCTGAAATTGTATTCTTAACGTTACTACTAAGTTTTGGAAAATAATTCTTAACTTTTCTAAATGACATAAAAATAAATAATAATGGTTATCTTCATGCAAAAAATCAAAATAAACATATTAGCAACTTAATTTAAACGAGTTCAACAGTGTCTCTTCAGTATTATACAATTTTATTTTTCAAATACCTGCATATGCCCAAACTGTGCTTAGATTGCAAGGTTTCGGTGAATTTTTACATATCTCACAATAAAACGGGTCTCCACTTCAATCTTTTCAACGATTGGCCACGGGAATTGTCCCTTCCACTCGTTCAATGTTGTTTTTGTGTTTAAGTTTGGACCCATCGTGTCGTTTTTTTTAAGCTTTTCCGACTGTTTCGGCAACTGAACATACAACATCGTATACGATCTTTTCTATAATGTCTTTCTTAACATTCAACATCGGCTAACTTTGCGTACAATATGTTAAAAGCGTGTTTTTGCACGCTTTGCAGTGTTTTAGGACGCTCTCTGGTCACCGCCATTGTTTTTTGACAGATAGACTGTACACGCCGCCTTTTTTGGAAAAAAATGCGCTTTGTTAAACAAAAACCGATAACCATTTTAAATAAGCACCGAAAAGATCTTTAATACGCGAAAAGAACTCAATAAAAATCGATACGAACCGATGTAAAAATAATATTCGTAACTGGATTTTGCAATTCTTAATGGTAAGACAAGATTTTAAAATAAATGCGTAACGGACTTGAAAATAATTCGTAATTACGAAAAAACGACCCTTATCTGTAGCTCTGAATTATACCTTAATGAACAATTAAAACCCAAATAAACATTGAAAGCCTTAATGAAAAATATTTGACTGAACGAAATGCAACAAGGCAAATTATTTCTCCATTATTTCGATTTGCTATATCCACTCTTTAAAATGCTTTATTATTAATAACTTTAATGTTTTGTTTTATTATACTAATACTTTCTGAATGTATTTTACCACGTGTGTGCATTGCTTCAAATACATATAAAGATTATTTGTATGATTGTATGTTTATATAATTTAATATGACTTCCTAATTGATATTCTGAAACAACTAGTTGAGTCGCGTTCTGAGAAAACTGTGCATTATGCATGTGCGTAAAGTGTCGTCCCAGATTAGCCTGTGCAGTCCGCAAAGGCTAATCCGGAAAGACACTGTCCGCCAAAATTGGATTTTTGCTAAGAAGAGACTTCATTTAAACGAAAACTCTCATAAAAGCGGAATGTGTCGTCCCTGATTAGTCTGTGCGGACTGCACAGGCTAATCTGGGACGACACTTTACGCACATGCATTATGTCCAGTTTTCTCAGAACGCGACTCATTTTATGACCGCGTAGCTCAGTTTTGGGTACTGACGCGTCTCAACTCGGCTACTCGGGTTCGATCCCCTTTTCCGGTACCACGTGAGAATGGTTTGTGGTCACCATAAGGGTAATAGGTGGGGTTACTCCGCACAGCACAAGACCTCTCAAAAAATGTATGCCTTTCATGAAACTACTATTTTCTTTAAATGAAAGGCACATATTCAGATCTACATCTGTATACATTTTTTGTATTATAAATTGTTCCGACCTTAGTTTCTTGAGCTTATTAAGTTTAAAAGGTAGGAGTGTAGGGACATAACCCGGGCCCTCACATAATCCAACCTCATGTGTGGGAGATAGGTAAGGAAACACACTTAGTGGAATGGTGCGCGGACTGCACAGGCTAATCAGGGACGATCCTTTACGCACTTGCAGTAAGACCGGTTTTCCCAGAACACGCAAAATCGCCCGAAACGTCTTGTTTTTTGCCAAAAATGTAAAATCATGTGTTGTATTTGGTCACCTCCTTTTTCACAAATGTACATGTTTAGAGGCAATGTGGTATCATGACAATCATGAGTTTGTAGTAGTCGATGAAATTCATGGGGAAATGCATTTTGTCTCACATATATGGACACGTTTGTTTTGAAACATTTGCAATCTTTGAATGTTGTATTATGGCATTGATAAGACAATAAAGCAAACATATTTGAGCCGCGCTCTGTGAAAAGGGGGGTTTAATGCATGTGCGTAAAGTGTCGTCCCAGATAAGTATGTGCAGTACGCACGGGCTAATAAGGGACTTTATTTTTGCTTAGATAAGACTTTCTTAAAAAGAAAAATATAATAAAAGCGGTAAGTGTCGTCACTGATTAGCATATGCGGACTGCACATGCTAATCTGATACAACACTTTACGGAATTGCATTAAACCACCTTTTCACAGAGCACCGCCCATTTGTTTTTAAAAACTTCCGACTCTAGATAAAATTTCCGTTCTTTAATCTCCCTGTTTTTACTGATGGTCCACATGGTAGCCACGCTGATGGGTATTGGCTCCATGTTCTTACTGTTGGTCCACATGGTAGCCATGGTGATGGGTATTGGCTCCATATTTTTACTAAAGGTCCACATGGTAGTCACGCTGATGGGTATTTGCTCCATGTTCTTACTGTTGGTCCACATGGTAGCCATGCTGATGGGTATTGGTCCACATGGTAGCCATGCTGATAGGTATTGGTCCACATGGTAGCCATGCTGATGGGTATTGATCCACATGGTAGCCATGCTGATAGGTATTGGTCCACATGGTAGCCATGCTGATAGGTATTGATCCACATGGTAGCCATGCTGATAGATATTGGTCCACATGGTAGCCATGCTGATAGATATTGGTCCACATGGTAGCCATGCTGATAGGTATTGGTACACATGGTAGCCATGCTGATAGGTATTGGTCCACATGGTAGCCATGCTGATGGGCATTGATCCACATGGTAGCCATGCTGATAGGTATTGGTCCACATGGTAGCCATGCTGATGGGTATTGATCCACATGGTAGCCATGCTGATAGGTATTGGTCCACATGGTAGCCATGTTGATGGGTATTGGTCCACATGGTAGCCATGCTGATAGGTATTGGTCCACATGGTAGCCATGCTGATGGGTATTGGTCCACATGGTAGCTATGCTGATAGATATTGGTCCACATGGTAGCCATGCTGATAGGTATTGGTCCACATGGTAGTCACGCTGATGGGTATTTGCTCCATGTTCTTACTGTTGGTCCACATGGTAGCCATGCTGATAGATATTGGTCCACACGGTAGCCATGCTGATAGGTATTGGTCCACATGGTAACCATGCTGATAGGTATTGGTCCACATGGTAGTCACGCTGATGGGTATTTGCTCCATGTTCTTACTGTTGGTCCACATGGTAGCCATGCTGATAGATATTGGTCCACATGGTAGCTATGCTGATAGATATTGATCCACATGGTAGCTATGCTGATAGATATTGGTCCACATGGTAGCCATGCTGATAGGTATTGGTCCACATGGTAGCCATGCTGATAGATATTGGTCCACATGGTAGCCATGCTGATAGGTATTGGTCCACATGGTAACCATGCTGATAGGTATTGGTCCACATGGTAGCCATGCTGATAGATATTGGTCCACATGGTAGCCATGCTGATAGATATTGGTCCACATGGTAACCATGCTGATAGGTATTGGTCCACATGGTAGCCATGCTGATAGATATTGGTCCACATGGTAGCCATGCTGATAGGTATTGGTCCACATGGTAGCCATGCTGATGGGTATTGATCCACATGGTAGCCATGCTGATAGATATTGGTCCACATGGTAGCCATGCTGATAGATATTGGTCCACATGGTAGCCATGCTGATAGATATTTGTCCACATGGTAGCCATGCTGATAGGTATTGGTCCACATGGTAGCCATGCTGATAGATATTTGTCCACATGGCCGAGTGGTCAAAGCGGAAGACTTTTACTCTTGGACTGCAGGGGTCACTGGTTCGAGCCCAGTTGAGGGTTACTTTTTTCTTTGTTTAAATTGTATTCTTGTTGAGGGTTTTTCTGGAGATTTTTAGGTTCAATGTTTATATCTATCAATATAAAGCATTTAATGACAAACTACAATGCATGCCAACATCTGTGAAAAGGCCCCTTTAAAAAGCACAACAGGAGGTTACATATTGACCTTTGTTCCCAAGTTTTGGGCAAGCGAGTGCAATATATAAAAAAAAACAAGAAATTTCTTATTTTTTAAAGGTTATTCGGTTTTGATGTCAACATGTGTTTGTTAGTTAAAATCGAACGGCAACCGAAAAATCAAGGCTATACAAATTATGCCTACTGTCGCGCATGTTGTTTTCTGCACAATCATAAGCCGCAATTTATCTGCGTACATTTAAATTAGTCCGAACGTACTTAACAATCTCTCCGGAGACCCTTATCCGAGAATGTAAACGCAAAATGAAGGCTAGTATTTGTGAAAACAAGATTGGAGATGAAGATTTGGTTTGTCCCCTATTTATCCATCGCCCTGTCCTCCATAAAAGTTGAGCGTTCCAGATATGAATTAAACATTTACCCAGCCACTCGATGATCAACCGTGTATAATGGTGGTGGCCGATCAACATCCGTATACGGTGTTAATCACGAGGCATGCTTTAAAGGGAGCTGACTGGGTTTAAGTGCGGTTAGTTGGAACTTACTTCAAAAATGGCGTCGTTTTGAACATTTTCGCTATTTTCAATCGATAAGCCACTTAATATTTATATTTCCTTCTAAATGAAACATACTCTCTTTCGGATCAACGGTTTCCATGTACCTTTCGCTTTCTAACGCGGTACACACTTAGTACTGCTTTCTTTTTTACTATTGGCATCCTCAACGTCTATAACTGGCGTCTTGTTTCCTGAAAAAAGTAAGCATAGGTATTCATTTTAGAAAGCAGAGTATTCTGTTTAGGCAAACATAAGTTTGTTTATATGTGTAAAAATAAGCATGTAAAAACTGTAACGAATATCGTCAAATGCCTTTTATCACACACACGTCAAGATGTTAGTATTAACTATTTGAGAAAACATTCAAATCGATGTGTATGTCACCTTTGAGCTAGTGACTTAAAGCTTAAAAACTGCAATAGAAAAAATATTGTCCTCTAATGAGTAAAAAAGTTCTTAAAAAATTCGTATCAATGCGGAATTCACTCAGGACAGTTATGTGTAAAACCTTCAAGAAAATATAACAACGTATCGAGAAAAAAAAACGTATCGAGAAAATAAAATAATCGTGAAGTATGTTACATGTTACATAAAACATGCGAAAACACTGTTTATTGCAAGAGAAAATGAAAATCGTTAATCAAAAATCTCGAAGGTAAAGTAATTAAACAACAAATTTCTTTACAGTTTTCCTTCAATAACTTTTTTATTCCGGTGTCTGCGATCTTCATACAAAAAAACGAGGGACGCACAAACTGCGTACGTCCTTTATACTGCAAATCAAAGATAGTAAACCAGTTTTCTTACTATGATTGAATACTTTTTGAAGTCAAGGCAGACCATTTTTCTATTTTTCTTAGTTTAGGTATTTTAAACAAATACAAATATCACTTTTGTGACTAATGTTAGGTGCAACGCGTTGAAAGTCGGCTTGCTCTTTACTACGCTAAGAACGATAACCGCCGCTATTCATAATCTGAAGCTATAAATAAATTGAATTCAAAATAGCAAACTTGCAAATGAGGGCAGCCTATCCAAGCGTTTAGGAACGATTTCCAGACGTGCTGACCGAGTACGGTTAACTTTTGTGGTTGGATAATTAAAAGATTTTCCTCTTATCGTGACACTATACTATTTGTTTTGTTTCTCATCTTGAAAGCAAAACTGTGTTTATCGATAGTTAATTATATATTCCCCGGTCGATTTAGTAAACGAGTACTGACCCTGAAATTATGATTTTAACGCGTAATTGTAACTGGGCCACAATTTATGTCGTTTGAACATACAGAGAGGAGTCCGGAATTCCTTACACTGAATAGTAATACATCCTTTGCGCTTAGCACAGACACAGTGTTGTAGCCAAAGTTCAGAGGTTTTATCTCGAATCAGGGTATGAAATATTTGCATATATTCATGCGTGTCTGCTGGCGTTATGTTAAAGTCATTTAAGGCGAAAAGCTGGGTAAAACAGCTACGCCGAAAAAGCGCATTAGTGCTCTATACCCATTTTAAGGTCAGAGTTGTTAACACCGTGTGAACTGCTAGTGTAACAAGTAATGCATAAACAACAAAGTACGGGTCAAAAGGGCTGTCTTTATGACTCACTAATTCGTGAGCATAAAGTATTGCTCGCAGATTTATTTTCTATTTATTTTCATCAATTATCTTATTGTATATTGAGAATTTGTGTATGGTGTTAAAATCAAAAGTTTTGTACACGGAATTTCCATTATGAAATTATATTTTCAGTGAGATAGGTATTCGATATTTCAACAATATTCATTTAATATGATGTTGATTGCAAATTGACTTCATATTCAGTTCTCATTACCATTTTCATCATACTTTCTATACTTTCTGAATGTCAAAAAAGGACCATGTTGTTGTTATTTTGTCTGAGTTAGCTCTATAAAATTAATAGGATGATAAAAAGGGCACACACATCTCGACCCGTGCAGGAAGACACACTCTTTATACATTTGAATGGCTTGTGTTGATTTAAAACTTGCGATTAATTTGGAAAAATGTGTTGCATCTTAAATTATTCAATAGCGAGCAACTCCAATGCCTTCAGCGCTTTGATTTCATTTTGGAGGGAAATTTCTGCAACATTTTCTTTAGGTTTTGATAAAGATCAATCAGGATGAAACGCTTGAGTTGGACAACTAACATACAAAAATTGCGTTTATCATCAATCTGAACGCATCGGACAGTGGGCTACACCACACCGTCTCTCTGATGTACGAAGGCGGCCGTCATATTGGATTTGGAACTACTTTTGAAAACAAGATGGCGGCCCCCTCTGTTCAAACATGAATGAACAATAATACAATTTAAAATAAAGTTGGTCTTTTTCTTTTAAGAAAAGCTTACGCTTTAATATCGACTCACAAACTTTCAATTAGCTGTATGTGTCTTTACGTAATTAGCAAACAATTATTTACCGAATCGGGCCTTTAATTTACCGACACGGGCCTTTAATGGCCAATTAGTAACCTATTAGTAAACAACTCACCGCTTTAATCATGATACAAACTGTGTAATTCACTGAAAGAGTAAATAAAGTAAGTTGAAACCACAGTATATAATACCGTCAGACGGTACGAACGAAAGGTATTTTTTTTTACAAATATATAGAATAATAAAGCAATTTATTATTTACGCTTGATAGTTATAATTTAAATATTATCTTATAAAAACTAATATATCATATTTTCGTTGGATAGTTATAATTTAAATATTATTATATATAAACTAATATGCGTCATAGTTCACAACATATTTCTATTTTCCAGGATGGCATCGCAGAATCAACGGTCGAGCAGGGCGTCCCGACCTAGAGTTTTACGTGCTCGTCCACCTGTTGCGCCATGAGGCAGAAACAGTGGATCTGACAATCCGCCTTGTGTCGGAGCACGCCCTGACTCGGGTACACCGGAAAATCTTAAAAGAAGTGCACGGGCGGCTCTTCGAGATCTGGGAGAAGTACGAAGATGATGACATGACAACTTCTCAACTGCTAAGAGCGTGCAGCCATATCATCGGGCTGGGACAGAGCACAACCCAGGATGACATCCATGATGAGGACTTCTGAAATGCAATACATTGTATATATGATTTGTGTATGTGTATGATAGGAAAGTATGCTGTTGTATTTGTGTTTCTATATTTGTGCAATTTTGTATATGTGTATTAAAACAATGTTTGAATATATTTATGTAATCAATCTAGATATTGTTAAAATGTATGCATGCATTCACTTCTGATGTTGTTAATGTCAAATTATTGCAAATGTTTGTATATATTTATGTCATCTCTACCATTTTTTTTAAATGTATGTATGCATTCACTTTTGATGTTTTAATATATTTATGTAATGTATTGTTAATGTATTATATGAAGCATTTAAATTGACTCTTAAACAATCTTGAAATAAAACAATGTTGTTTTCCCATTGAACAGATGTTACAATCAAAGGTGCGAAAGTTTGATTTCACACCTATACGGTATTATTCACACCTATCCGCCTATATATTATCAGTGGGACGAAACGTCCAATGTTCTCGGGCAATGGTTTTTAACCGAAGTCCCGAGGGTAAATAACCCCATTAGTCAGACGTCCAATGCCAATGTAGCGGATCCGTGGTCTAGTGGTAACACACTGGCTTCACAATCCAGAGATCGCTGGTTCGATCCCCCGCTGCACCTAACCTACTAACTCGTCTTTCGCATGAGACGTTAAACCGAGGTGCAGTTTACTAGGTGCTATACACCGGGCACTAAAAGACCCAGGGTCACCTCTAGAACGGGGTGTCTCCTGTATCTTGCACTATCCCCCGTAAACAACTAACACGTCTTTCTGGGGGCGATGGCCATATGGGAGACAATCCCGGTGCACTCGATAAAAAAGAAAAACAACAACAACGTCCAATGCCGTAGCGGATCCGTGGTCTAGTGGTAACACACTGGCTTCACAATCAAGAGATCGCTGGTTCGATCCCCCGCTGCACCTAACCTACTAACTCGTCTTTCGCATGAGACGTTAATCCGAGGTGCAGTGTACTAGGTGCTATACACCGGGCACTAAAAGACCGAGGGTCACCTCTGGAACGGGGTGTCTCCTGTATCTTGCACTATCCCCCGTAACCAACTAACACTTCTTTCTGGGGGCGATGGCCATATGGGAGACAATCCCGGTGCACTCGATAAAATACAAAAAACAAAACACGTCCAATGCCCTCCTACACAAATATCAGTGGCACGAACCCGACGTAAAGATGAAAAATTAAAATGTGTTTTTTGTAGCTCGTCTGTTGCAATATATCATTCTTTAAATAATAATAAGTGTAGATCTATGAATTCTCACAACTTACAAAATTGTTAAAATTTAAAGATGCCATTATTGACATTGAATTAATTTTAAAGCGACTGTTTTCGTTATATTTTGTGACGCTACGAGGATTGCTTACATAAAGTATAAAATACATCACTCATAATCATTGTATGAGCATGGATGGCTGTGTGGTCTAAGCGGTAAACGGGTCAATGGTTCGAGACCAGTTGAGGGTTACTTTTTAAATTGTATTCTTGTTTTTTATTGAAGCTTATCCAATGTTTACATGTACATTTATGAATATAGCATTGAATTACAAAAATATTTTGGGGAGTTCTTTTGTTTGATTTTGTGACATTACAAGGATTGCTTATATAGGTATAACATAAACCACCGACGATGTGAGACATGATGGCCCATTGGTTTAAGCACTTGATTTTTACTCCAAGGGTAAGTGACAGCTATATACACATACAAGTTATTCATAGATTACAAGTGTATTGCCACTCAGTACAGAGTTATAAGAGACAGCTCTCTATCTAAAACATAGGTATTTAATACTTTATACATAGAGAAATAGAAAAATAATAAAAATTAACTAAAAAAAAACATAAGCATAGCATAAAATAAAATCAACTTAACAACCAGATAGGTTATGAGCTCCAGTTGACAAATTAAAACACATGTAGTTTCTAAACAGCATGAGAGATAACATTTATATATATATATATATATATTTATATATACACTATAAAATCAACTAGACACCCAGATACTAAGGTTATGAGCTCCAGTTGACAAATTTAAAACAGCATGAGAGATTACATATTATATATATATATATATATATATATATATATATATATATATATATATATATATATATATATATATATATATATATATATAAATATATATATATATATATACACACATTATATATAGGATTTTTTTAATTGAACTCATCAACAGATAATTTACAAATTTATATGTGAGCATCACTAAAATCTGATAAAACATAGGTCTTGCTAAAAGTTAAGAGAAGGCTTAAAATGCTATTTATACAAGAGTTGTGTTCGTGTAGTTAAGATCATATGGCAGGTCTTGGCACTGACTTTTACCATGTTTTCATTTGAAAGTACAAACACTAGTTTATCATTATCACAGAGCGAGTTAAAAGATCTGTTTATCTCATAAGCTTTAGAGATAAGGTCAATCCTAACACAGTTGTAGGCATCACAGTGAAACAAAACATGAGATTCATTTTCAATATCTAGCTTACATAAGGGACAGATACGCAGATTTTCGGGAATATTCTCATACCTTCCAGTCTCTAATCTAAGTGGAGCAGTTCCACATCTAAACTTAGCGAGAGCAGATCTATGTCTTAAGGGTAGTGTAGATGTAACATACGTTTCTACAGCAAATGTTTCTTTAAACTGTCTATACGTTCTAAGTTTATTACGCCCCCTACCAGATGGCCCAACTTCAGCATTAACATTATTTGTCCATATGCTAACATATTTATGCATGGTGTGGGACAACACTTGTTCACAGAAATCTCTCAGGTTTCTGTCTCTACAGTCATTCAATGGATTTAACAAACAGATATCATTAAAATGAGTTTTACATTCAAACTGCCAATTCTTACAAGTTCTGCTACTTTTGACGGAACAAAATAAAAATACTTTTTGATTCATTCTACCACTGTCCATATTAACAAGTCTACACCAATGGTGTGCAATAGATTTCCACTGTTTAACATGTGGTGGTTGCCAGGCAGTGTCGCCATACAAAGCATTTATAGGTGTGTATCGGCCTGTACCAAGGAAGAATCGAATAGCTCGACTTTCAACTGCATTAATACACGAAAATGATTTAGTGCCCCAAATGGCCGCACCATATGAAATTATAGGCCAGACAGTCGTATCATATAATTTGGTAAATACTTTATATGGCAAACCGCCTGCTGATTTACATTTAGCAATTAAAAGACCAAGCGCTCTGCCAGCACTTTGTGCCACACACTTAGCAGTGGCACCAAAATGTAAATTCTCATCCAATAGGATACCAAGGTACATGTACTTGTTCACAACTTGTAAATTGTAGTCACCACATGTAAATGAGATTGTTGTTCTATTTCTACAATTAGGTCTAAAATGCACTATGTGACTTTTACCATGATTCACAACCATACAATTGAAAGAACACCATGTATTTAAAACATTTAACATAGATTGTAGATCCTGCTCATTATCAGAGATAAGAACAATGTCGTCTGCATAAAGTAATATACATAGTTTTTCATTATCACTTATGGATATTCCTTTATCCAGGGCTTTAATTGCAACAGCTAGATCGTTAATAAACAGATTAAAAAGAAGCGGTGACAGGCCACAGCCTTGTCGAAGGCCACATTGAACCTCAAACTCTTCGGTATAAAGGCCATTAATTCGTACACATGATGTTACATTATTATATAACGATTTGATAGCTATGACAATTTTTCCATTAACACCTATCACTGAAGTCAACTTATTCCACAAAATGCCTCTTTCTACGAAATCATACGCCTTTTTAAAATCAATGAAGGCACAGAAAGTAGACTGCCTTAAACGCTTTCTTGTTTCAATAATATTAGTTAGAGACGACAAATGATCAATTGTACTTCTATTTTTCCGAAAGCCATTTTGCTCATCAACAATGACATCATTATCCTCAGACCATTGTGATATTCTGTCATTTAGAATGGAGCTATATAATTTATACATGGAACAGGATAATGCAATGCCTCTGTAGGACAGGGGGTCTCGTAAATCAGTTGTACTTGATTTAGGAATGGGACTTATAATTATTTTACCCCACTCAGATGGTACTATGCCAGAGTTAAAACAAACATTAAAAAGAATATGTAGAAAAGAAACACAGTCATCATTTGTTAACACATCTACAGGTATTGAGTAATTACCACATGCTTTGCCACACTTTGCTTTAGTAATGGCCTTCCATACTTCAGATAGAGTAATATTTTCATTTAAACTTTCACAATTTAGATTGTTCCCAACATTGCTATTTCCTAACCATGTTTGATATTGAAAAGAATTGTTTCTGTTGCAAAACAGACTGCTAAAATCATTCTTCCATTTTGACAAAACTGTGTCAATATTATCTGAAATAGAGCCATCATCACAGACCACTTCTAAAGGGATAGCTTTATTTTTGGATTGAGCAACACCAATTTTTCCAATGGATTTCCAAAACTCTACCTGATTCTCTTCACATTGAGAGGCGAGATTAGTTTGAAATGAGACCCAGTATGCCCGTTTACTTTTCTGAACTTCACGGTCAAAAGCACGTCTTGCCGTTACAAATAAGTATTTGAGATGATTTTTGGCATTGGCCTCTTTACAATTTAACCAATCCTTTTCTGCCATACATTGGGAATTCCATAAGTTAGACAGTTGTTCATTCCACCACGGTTTGCCTATTCTTCTTTTCTTGTTATCTTTACTAAAAAGTATATTAACTTTTTTATATTCTAGTTTGCTATACATTTCTTTTCTAATAACAGTGCATATATCAATATAGGCTGAATCGACATCTGTTTGCAATCTGATACTCTGTTCTAATTTAAAAACAGTATCATGTAATGACTTGATCACACTGTCTGCCGTAAGATATTCATTATTAATATTATCTACATTAAATCTATCATATGAGGCATTACGACCTGATTGATGGTCATCAGTGCAGCAATTATGTGCATAAAATTGATCCTGGCCTTTTAAAATATACGTCCATGACAAAATAGAATGATCAGGAACAGATGAGGGTAAAATACCAAATTGAGCATGTAGCTCATTTAAAAGCATTGTGGGAAACAGACTTTTTCCAGCATGGCGCTGGTAATCATAAAACACATAGAAGTGAAAAATGGTGATTAATTATATATAAAAAACAGGCTACAGCAAACGCGGTTAGCTATAATATATTCTTGGGTGCGGTTTGTGCTTCAAAAGGAGCCACTTTTCATGCCAGTCTATTGTTGGAATATTCACTGAACACGTTGCAATGACTGTTATCTTTGAAATCATAAATTTAAAACCTGCTGAATTTTGTGGACTTAAATGATTCAAAATAAAACACTGTGAACATTGCAAGGAAACTTACAAGGAATGTGGTAGGATTATTTAGGGATGAAATAAAATAGAGTCCGAAGGATTCAACTTTTGGAGGAGGACGTTATGGTATCTTGGACATTTGGCATTTTCATATATTTATTTATCAGTTGATACTGAAAATGCTGAATGTGCTAATCGCAACATCAAAGTAAAACTGGTGAGATTTTTACAGCTTAATTATTTCTTTTGACATAATATTGTATGTTTTCCATTTAATTTATTTGCTCATTTTTTATATAACTAAAAAAAGTATTCATAACCAGAATAGTTGATGCATGTATAAATAAAAAGATACACGAACAGTATGTTTTACTTTTTTATGTCTCCCACCACTTATATATGTTCTAACAATTATTTATAACATATAAATTAACATGCAACAGGAAGCATTTCAAAAATGCCAACAACTACTACTACTTCTTCTATTTAACTTTTACTACTACTACAGTGCTCCAGCTGGGATTTGAAAAGGGCAGGGGGGCTTTTTTGTCAAAAGGGCACTTTCGACACGCAGTATTTTGTGAAAAGGGCACTTTCGAGCGGGGGAGCATTTCTGGAATGCTTCTTGAGTTCCTGTTGCATGTTAATTTATATGTTATAAATAATTGTTAGAATGTATTATCTCATTATTATTAAACCAATCAAATATAATGTTTAAAATAAGGATTAGAGTAATTACAATGTAATAAGAGATTTATAAATTATCATATGTAAAAACAACAAATTTATATGATGGGACTTGGGTGTAGGAAAATTTGTGAGGTTCAAACAAGAAACCTGCTGGATAATGAAACCTCTCATTTTATGACAAAAGAGCTAGATCATAGAGTATATTTTTAATAAGTATAAAATTGTGAAAGTTACCATACAAGGAGCATGTGTTCCCATTGTTGTGCTCAGAAATGCTTCTGGATGGGCATACACCAATGAATACTTTCCTTCAATTATTTCTTCTAAAGACACATTTAACACTTTTCGCCCTAAGCAGGAATTCCAGACATTCCCCCATCTCCCAAGATGTTTCCTCCTCAGACATCCCCACGACATTTCCTCCACAGACATTTCCCTTCCCCCATTTAAGTTTTAGTGCGCACGCCCCCCCCCCCCCATAAATCCATAAATTCATAATTGTTTTTAAGTATAATCTTGATTTATTATCAAAATGATTTTTTTGCTTATGTAATCTTTAATTAACTTTATCTAGGAAGCATATTGTTTGTTGTTTTCTTTGGATTAAGAATTCATTTTTTGTGTTAAACTGTTTAAGGACTGCATGTAAATCATTAGTAAGTGCATGTTGGTATACTAGTGGAATAAATGGAATATTCTCAAAATCTTACTGAGTATCTGATACATGTTGTTGTTTTTAATCCACTTAAATAGGATCAATTGATGAATTATTTAATTTTGAATAACTTGGGCTGGGTTGTGGAACTGTAGTTATTTGTTGTTTTTAATCCAATTAACTAGGGTCAATTTGTGAATTGAAAAATGGTAAAATCACATTTATATTATTAATTTCAAACATGTTTTCATTGTAACAGTTAAATATGATAAATAAATAAACTATGTAACTGTCAATTTTTTTCATTGATTCATATGTATATAATCAAATTATTGGATGCCACTGATATTTTCATTTTTACTTATAGCTAATTTAGACTTATTACAACAGAATTGCACTTTTCTTGCAAATTATTTCATTATTAATAATATAATCAGCAAATGTCAAAACATATTGATATTTTAATAATTTAACTTAATTTAATAATTATAAATATTTATAGTATTTAAATTTGCCCCAAAAAACTAGGGTAGGTAGGGAATTTCATTTAATTTTTTTATTTTGAAATTATCTGTGTTGACAGTGTAAAATATATTTCTAGCTTCTTCAACATCAGTTTTACATTTAATGACCTGCAACAAATTCTATGCCACTTTATTTTACTGTGGTAAGTCTTTAAAGTGTTATTTATTTTTCAACTACAGAATGTGCTTATCTCATCAAATGAATGACTATCCCCACTTTAAAGATGTCACCTAATCTAAATTCATTAATACAATAGTTATAATTGTTATATTTGTAACATACTATTCTACTAAAAATGACCATCAAAGAACATCAATGCTGTGCTTTTACTAAATTTTTCAATGATCTCAATTATTTAAAGAAAAATTTCTATTAGGCATTTATAAAAACAATTATTATTCGATCTTTTTAATTGGTAAAATTTGTTAGAGGCTTCCCTAAAAACAACCATCAAAGAACTTTAAAGCTTAGTGCTTTAACTCATGTATCCATATTTTCCCACTTACATATTATTTGTGTTAATTTGTTCGTAATAAGTTCAACTTGTAATTTGTCGGTACAATTAATAAATTAATATTTTTATGCCCCCAAAGGTGGGCATATAGTGATTGTACTGTCTGTATGTCCGTCCTTCCGTCACACTTTTGTGTTTAGGTTTCGAAAAATGCTCATGACCCTTGACATATTACCTTCATATTTGGTATGCATGTGAATATGGGCAAGGCCTTTGCATACGTACACAAATTTTGACCCCTGTGACCTTGACCTTAGGGTCCAGGTTTAGGTTTAAAAATCTGCGTTTAGGTTTCGAAAAATACTCATAACTTCTATGTCCCTTGAGATGTAACCTTCATATTTGGTATGCATGTGTATATGGACAAGGCCTTTCCATACGCACACAATTTCGACCCTTGTGACCTTGACATTTAACTTAGGGTCTGCGTTTAGTTTTCGAAGTCTGCGTTAAGGTTTCGAAAAATGCTCATAACTTCTAGCAAAGCTTTCATAGGGGGGCATATGTCATCCTATGGTGACAGCGTTTGTTTTTTGAAACCTTCACTTTGGGAATTTTAAGATCCCATTTGGGGAAAATATAACTTTTTATGCCCCTGAAGGGTGGCATATAGTTTTTTTAACTGTCAGTCAGTCTGTCCGTCCGTCCGTCCGAAAACATTAACATTGGTCATAACTTTGATGCATTATTACTTAAGTAAAGTTGAACTCGATGACTGGGGTACTGAATTTTTCATGTTTGTTGCTTACAATTTACTGAACATAATGCAGATGAACAAATGCCTTGTCTCTGTACAGCGAGATGGTTTTTTTTATAAATATCCAGGTTATTTTGTATAAATAAGACCTCAGAACATATTTATATAGTATAAAATGAATTATTATATAAGCTATACATTTATGATGATGACATTATGTGTTTCGCTGTAAAATAAAATCTACAGAGAAAATAGACTACAGCCGTGTCAGCTGCATGTCACAAGAGTTGTAAATGGCATTTTGACAGTATTGCCCCTGACTTTCGCCCATTTTGAAACATTCTTATAAAAAACTGATTCTTTGCTTGGCATGCATAGGGGGTGGAGGAGCATTTGTTGATGCCTTTTAAAAAAGTTGTTTCATAGTGTGGAAAATTGAGTTTTAAAATGTATACACAATGCCTAAAATGAGGCAAATTCCAACAATGTCTGTGTTTTTTCATTTAAAAACAAGAGACGTGTTTGTCAGAAACACAATGCCTCCTATTGCGCTGTTTTGAAGTAATATATTTGACATTGAAGATTGACCTTGACCTTTCACCACTCGAAATGAACAGCTCCATGAGATACACATGCATGCCAAATATCAAGTTGCTATCTTCATATTGCAAAAGCTATGGGCAATGTTAAAGTTGTCGGACGGAAGGACAGCCGACAGACAGACGGACTGACAGACAGTTCATAAACTATATGCCACCCAGACGGGGGCATAAAAAAATTGTTCTTAATTGGTTTATAGGTGTAATCTGTGTCTCCACAGTATTGAAATAACCAATTTACACTTAAGGCTAAAACATGGCTGATCCATTATATCCCCGACCACGTTCATTCCAATACTAATTGGTGATATGTGATCTTGAAAGGATTTTTAATTGTTTAATATGTCATTTTTGTAAGCACATATAAGTTGGTTTTACAAATTTACTGAGTGTAAACTTTGGGCACATAAATAGCTCAAAGTGACCGGGAAAAAAGTTCTTATGTTCTGATTTACATACAAGTATTAACACTTTCAAAATTCAAAGTTTAGAATGCTAATTGTTCTCTTATTGCCAACAACTGCATGGATCTTAACATTATAAACTGATTGTTTTGTCTTTATTACTACTTTTGTATATTCTTTTGTATTGCCCTCTTTATATTATATTTCAACATATATATCCAGTAATTGTAGATCTCAGATGTTCTGTGATGTAAATGTGTATGGTTCTTGTCACTTGTCACACCCATATCAATTTCATAATGCCGTAACACTGATATAGGATATTAGTGTATTTTTATTATTTTTCTTTAGAACAGTGTGTTGCCAGACATATTACAGTAAAATTACTTCATGTCAGCAATGGCTGTCAGGGATGGAAACTAACTTTTTACAATTGTAACAATTTTGTTGCCTGCACGGTCGACCATATTGAGTGTTTTGGTTGCCCAGCAAAATTTAAAGAAACAAATATATATTTAAACAACACCATTGCTGAGTATTAACATTTCCACTACAGTATGTCTTATTTTGAGAGGCCATTCTGAATCGAATTCATTTCCAAGAGCAAAGTTATGCCTTAATAAATGAATATTACCAAACTGAACATTGTTTTACTTTCGCTAATTTTAATGGCACTGGATTGTTTAAGGCGTTAAAAAGCTAGTTGCCTTTCCGGAATAACAACATCTGGAATAAAAGTTGCCTAGGCTGAAATATAAAAAAAATCAGAATTACTGTATGGTTGCCATCATCAAATGCAAAGAAAGAATCGTTTTTTCAAATTCAATTGAGCTTTCCACTCATTCCATCCCGCAAAACCCTTAAGGTGTCTCAATACTGGTAATAGTAAATCCCACTGAGGGCGATATTTCTTCGGTCCATACACAGTTTGTGACTGCCTGGCAGGTCACTATAATGCCATCGGGACCAAGGTGGAGTTAACTATTTCTTATATTACAGCGAAGAGTTTTCCCTGTACCACTGTACAGTGTTGTAGGATTGTTTATGGTTTAGAACCTAAACATACGGATAAAATCTCAAAGTTTGTCGCCCTGCAGAACATCAGCAATGTTGTAATTAATGTAATTTAAGAAATACTGGTTCTTTTAAGTTTGAATAATGTTGTTATTTTCACTTAAGGAAACAACTAATTGGCTTTCTAAACGTTTAATTAACATTCGGATAATTTTTGTATGTAATGACAACTAATGACAAACAATAACAGAAATAAATATTATATTATTTTACTCCTCAGAGATATTGGTCCTTCTATGTCTATATTATCGGTCAATTTAGTGCAAATTTATTGGTGTGTAACCCGAACTATATTTCGGTGTAATATCTTCCGCCTAGAGGCGTTAGACATATCCTTCCACCAAATACACGACGATCGCCGATATGGCGGAATTGTCCGAGGTGTCCCGATTGCGTTTTTCATGTGTCGACATTATCAGAGGCAAGCGCGAGGCGCAAAATAATACTAGTGGTTACGCATGCGCAATTAATTTCCTTCTATATTACATATAAAATAGTTGAAGTTCGATATCAATTTTTATTATGATCAAGCGCATACCCACTATATCATCATACATCATTGGAAAGATTAATGCATAATCTTTTGAAAAAAATGCATGTCATTAAATTCTATACGCGCAAACTCAAAATATTTACCTTAGAATAGGCAAACCGGTTTTGACAGCTGTGCAGACAACCATTTTGGGCTCAAAGAGTATGACCTACTTTCAAAGCCGGGAACCATCAACACAAAAAGTAGAGCACAAAAATGGCTTATTTTCTTATTTCTTACAAATATACCTTCAAGTTGATACCAAAACCAACCATTTGCAATGTATTTTACAAATCCTAGGCAGCATGCACTCAACAATGTGTGCCAAGTATCAATCTGACTGCATGTAACCCTAAAAACAGGAGTTCCGGTTTGGGGTTATGTGACCTTTAATAGTTATTGCATACATATATGTTGAACTTTTCGCCAAACGCATTCGCCTTATAAAATGCTGCCATTTTTTACTATTATCTGTTTTACAACAAATAAACAGTCTATATGTTAAATGGCCGTCCAACAGATTTCACGTTTTGGTTAATTGACATAAAAAAAGTTGTTTCAGATTCGCAAATATTCGTTTAAGTTATGATATTTTTTAGGAAATAGTAATACTGACCATTTACCATGCTCTTAAATATCTATTATATGCATCTTTTGGTGATTTGAAAACCTTAAAATTATAAAGCGTCGTGCGACGCGAAACGATTGAATAATTTGGAAAGTTCTGTTGTTGTCGTTTTAGTTTGTGATACGACGAGGATTGCTTTTATAGAACATTATAAATCCGCTGGTAGCATGAACATGAGTGGTCGAGTGGTCTAGGCGGGAGACTTAGTACTCCAGGACTCCAGGGGTCAGTGGTTCGAGCCCTATTGAGGTTAACTTTTTTGCTTTTTTTTTAAATTGTATTCTTGTTGTTTTTTTACTGGAGATTTTTAGATCAAATGTTTAAGTTTATCAATATAAACCATTTAATGACAAGCTTCATTACATGCCAAAGTCTGTTTGACGGCCCCTTTAAAATATTTAGGTTAAACCAAATGAAATCAAAAAAAATCATTAAACAAATAGGATGCTGGGCAAAATGTAAAATGTGGGCGCAAAAATATGTGTTTCATTTAACGAGTTTAATGTGAGAAAAATCGATTGAACATTTAATTAATTTGTTATAACCATAGAAGAATAATTACCAAATAGTGTGTTTCATTCAATTAATGCCATCAGTCTTTAAATATTGTCAGGATTTTGAATATAATTATAATTATACATTAAAGAAATTATAAATGTACGAAATGAATTTCGTTCAAGGATATAAATATATATGTATAGTTTATATTAAAACGCGCGAACGTACAAAGATCGTTGGTTACTAAATGCGACTATCAGGGCTTGTCAGGGACGACACTTTGCACTTTTATGAAAGTTTTTGTTTAAAGAAAATCTCTTCTACTAGTAATTGAAAATCCACTGTAGGCGGAAAGTGTCGTCCCTGATAAGCCTGTGTGGACTGCAATAATTATAGTTTCCTAGAACGAGGCTCGATTCATATGTTGAGTATTATAACGACGTATGTTAACATAGTGTATCCTTTCAAGCAGGACAATATTCATATATTATAAAAGCCAAGCCATTGAAGAGGAGTTTTAACTAACTTAACAATGCGGTAAAATTCACATTTTTAATATCTTCAATCAATAACATATATAAACAAACACAGTTTCCTCGAATGGACGTAGCTTAATTGCCACCGCCAAAGCCGAAGCCACATCGGCAACTTCCGTCAAGACAGTGCCAGCCAAATCGGCAGTCTCCGGTACAATCGCGGACGGCGGCGCAAGTTTGAGTGACTTGAAAAAGAAAAGATCATCATTATGCAAGAATTTTTTGCACAAATAAATCATATGTGAATTATACTGCATCATATTGTGGACTGATTGTATATTAACAGTATGCTTTTCTTGTTTGGTGAGGCAAATTGAAATAATAATCAGGTACCTGATCTTTACTCTGAAGTACTTAAGGTCTGGCAGCAACCTACAGTAACACTGTTTTAACACTGTATGGCGACATAGCAGGGCTTAATGCATGCGCGTCAATTGTCGTCCTACATAAGCATGAACAGTCCTCACGGGCTTATCAGCGACGAAACTTTCCGCTTTTATGGAAGTTTTCGTTTGAATTATGTCTCTAGACGAAGATCCAATAAGGCGGATAGTGTCGACGCCGATTATCCTGCGCGCACTGCACAGACTAATCTGGGGCGACACTTTACGTGCATGCACTAAGTCCCTTTTTCCCAGAGCGAGGCTCATAAACCGTATTCTGTTACTCACCATGGGTGCATGTGCACTGACGGAGGTAGCAGTCGACGCGGTAGTCGTTCTCCGGACATGTCACGTGAGCACATTCGGAATCCTGGCGGCACTCCTCGGCCATGGCCGCAGCTGAAAACACGGAACGTCGATATTAAACAGTGGAAAACCGTTCAGGGATAACGGGACTTTGATTAGCCTGTACAGTTCACACAGGCTGATTATGACGGCACTTTCCGCTGGTATGGTATTTTTCGTTAACAGGAAGTCTCTTCTAAACAAAAATCCGGTTTAAGCGCAAAGATTCGTCACTAATTACCCTGTGCGGACTATACAGGCTAATAAGAGACGACACTTTATGCACATGCATTAAGTCCCATTTTCCCAGAGCATTGGTCAAGTGTATTAGCCCAATCAGTAACGTCGACCCTGAACAGGGTAGCGCTTCATGTAATAGAAATTGGCAATAAACGGTGCATCAGAAGTGTATTTCCATATATGAAAACTTAATTTAACATAGCAAAAAAAATAATTATTTCAATAAAAAAAACTTTAATAAATGTAGTCTGTTTTTAATGACTCTTATAATGTAAATGATGACCTTAAAGGCATAAACACAATTAAATTAAACAATGCACACTCTCAATCATTAGAAGGCCTTCTTACACTTAAGGAAATATCAGTTACTTTAAAAAATATGAAGCATGACAAAAGCCCAGGATCAGACGGTTTCACAGAAGATTTTTTTTTAAATTTGGAAAGATTTTGGCCACTTTATAGTGAGAAGCCTCAACTATGGTTTTACCTCTGGATCCATGTCGGGTACTCAAAAACAAGGTATAATCACATGTATACCTAAAGATAATAAACCCAGACATTTTCTGAAAAACCTTAGGCCATTAACGCTTTTAAATGTAATGTACAAGCTTGCATCTGGGACTATTGCTAACAGATTAAAAACTATCCTTGAAATTGTAATTTCTAATTATCAGACAGGCTTTATTCAAGGCAGATATATAGGTGAGAATACCAGACTTTTATATGACATTATGAAATATACAGAAGATAACAATATCCCTGGACTCTTGATGACCATTGACTTTGAAAAGGCGTTCGATACCCTTGAGTTTGATTTTCTAGAAAAAAACATTAGATTATTTTAATTTTGGTACAATATTGAAACAATCGATTTCACAATTCCTCGACAGCTATTCGAATCAATGGGTCTTTATCAGAATCTATTACAATTAAAAGAGGCTGCCGACAAGGAGATCCAATAAGTTCCTACAGTTTTATTCTTTGTGCTGAAATTTTGGCAATTAAAATAAGAAATTGTAATGCAATGAAAGGTATAATGATAGACAATATTGAATATAAAATTTCTCAATTTGCTGATGATACGTCTCTCTTACTGGATGGCACCAATATTTCTCTCAATGCTATCCTTGATCTTTTTAATAACTTCGCCTTATGTTCTGGTTTAAAAATCAATTATGACAAAACAAATCTTATATGGATTGGCTCCAAAAAGTTTAGCATACACTCAATAAAAACTAAATATAAATTAGTCTGGGCACAACAAACTTTAAAATTATAGGAATATTATTTGATGTTGATTTTAAAAAAATGATAAACTTCTCAAGTAAGCTTGAAAAGCTGCAAAATATCATACATTTTTGGAAAAGAAGATCTTTAACACCTCTTTTTAATGTGAAGAAAATGTTTAATTTAGGAAACAATTATATAGAAAAAAATGTGATAAGTTTAACAAATAGTTTTTGGAGAGATGTCCTTACATGTTACATCGAGTATATCAATAAACAAAATGTTAGTAAGTGTGGAGATATCCTTGATATGCCTTTATTTTATAACCACAATTTTAAGATAGGTATGAATATTGTATATAATAAAAATATGTATGATAGGGGAATTAGATATGTAAGAGATATATTGTGTACTTCTGGAGAATTTATAATTTACAATCTGTTATAGAAAATCTCATTGGATTTAAAATTAACTTCCTATTTTATGAAGGTTTAATCAGAACTGTGAAGGCATTTATCAGATTATCAGGACTTCCATTCATAAAAAAGCCAAATACACATTGTGCATTTATATCATTTTACTTGAACAACATAATATTTTGGTGAAATGAAAACAAACTTGTGTATACATGTTTTAGCTTTAATACAGAAATACCCACTTGCCATTCAAAATGGAATACACATTTTAATGACGTTGAATGGACAAAAGTGCATGCACTTGTTTTTATTATATCCAGAGACACATACACTCAGTGGTTCCAGACAAGGATTGTTCACAGAATCTTAGGAACCCAATCTTTGTTATTTAAAATTGTTCATTGTTCATGATAAGTTATGTTCCTTCTGTAGTGAAAATGAAGACACCCTATTACATATATTATGGGACTGCATTTTTACAAAGAGAATTGTTAATTATGTTGTAGAATTTTTAAGATCACATAATGTGCAAGAATGTACTGAGATTTCATGTCAAACAATGTTATTTGGTTGTACAAATATTAACATGACTGATATTAATATTCTCATCCTATAAATTAAAAAGTGCATATTTATATGCAAGAAAAAGGGTCTATTACCTTCAATAATAGGGCTGAATAATTATCTTAGCAAAGCATGGGAAATCCAATCTAATACAAAATATATAGAAAAAGAAGTACTAAACTGGCAAATTGTTAAACTTTTTGTAGATCAATAGAATAGTATTATCGTAAATAGTTGTTTGCTTAAAATATTTAATAAAATTATTAAATTTGAACATTTGATTAATGTGTATAATTGTCTGAAGACTAAACGTCTGATTTAAGTTAATAATTTTCTGAAGTCCAAAACTTTTCTTTTCTTCTATGATAACATGGCATTTTTTTGTATGTGTCTGTGTGTGTGTGTGTGAACTGTTTGCATGTCTAAATATATAAGGAATGCATATATTTTATTTACCTCTATTGTATCAACCTATTGGAATTGTTAAAATAACGCTATTTTATGGAGGTGAATAAACGCTATTTATTAAAAAAATAAAATAATTGTAGATATTCACTTTATTTCCGACAATGATGTTTTATTTCCATTCCATTCATTACCGTTGTTCCAAACGCCTGTAGTGCGCACATAGTTTTGCGTTGCATTTCCTTTACACTATTTGCTAGTTATAAATTGTTAGTCGTTTTATGGTTTGACGTAAATTCTAACAAATATTTCAAGTGCTCTTTTTGTGTTTCTGTTCTCATATTTAATAAAATATTTATAAAAATTACAATATGCTACAAGAACAACAAATAGTTGGCTCATTTTCAAATAAATAGCCGTCATAAAAAGAATTGTCAATTATCTTACCGCAGAAAGCAAGAACCACGAGACAGATAACAGCCTTCATGTTTATTCGCAGACGATGTTGCAAACTCAACTGGCAGATAGAATAGCGCGGCCCACTTTTATTTGGAACCAGGCACGTATACTGATATCTTCTAACATATAAAGCCAGTATGTATTTAATCTGCTCGGGAATGTAAAATAAATTTAAATTATGTGACAGAGGCGTAGCGTTACTTTATTACCTCCCAACCCATTCATGAAAATCACACAGCTTTTGGCACGTATTAACGTATGGCATTCGATGTTTGAACTTGACAAAAGGCCACGCTATTTTTTAACGTCTTTAACAAGAAGAAAAGCGAGCCTCGTTCTGTGGAAAGTGCGCTTAATGCATGTGGGTTAACCCTTTACAACTTAGATACATAGTTAATCCTTTACCACTAAGATACATATTTTTACGCATTTGTAGTCCCTTAGAAAGTTATATTTTATTTAAGACCTTTCTTACTAGATTCAAGTTTTTAATGCTTCATTTCCACCTTAAATACTGATGAGCAGCAAACAGCATAAAGCCTGAACAGACTGCGAGTTACTCGCAGGCTGTTCTGGTTTTATGCTGTTGGCACATAGCCATTTCCACTTTGCCTCTGAGTGGGAAAGGGTTAATTCTCATCCCAGATAAACATGTGCACTCCGCTTTTGAGGAAATGTACGTGTATATGACGCCCTTTCTATACGAAGATACAGTGTAGGCTTATTGACTGGATACGTCCCTGTGTTTGCAGGCAACCTTTACACCAACGCCGTATTTGAAACAATGGTCACGTGTCGTTTCATGTTCTGATTCTTGTTTGACCTGATACTGAAAGAATAAACATTCGCAGCGGTCAACATCCTCTTTCATATGGATGTAACTATATGACCACGCGCAAATTCACTTCGGAATTTCTTGACGAAGATACAGAAACTGCTTTATCACGAGGCGAAAGAAATAGATTATCGAGAGTGTTTCTTTAATATGGCAGACAGACAGACAGACGGACGGACAGATGAGCCGACTGACCGA
The DNA here is from genome assembly GCF_020536995.1 of Dreissena polymorpha. Classification (NCBI taxonomy): domain Eukaryota; kingdom Metazoa; phylum Mollusca; class Bivalvia; order Myida; family Dreissenidae; genus Dreissena; species Dreissena polymorpha. The sequence goes on along the minus strand of NC_068355.1, from coordinate 138,715,499 downwards.
CACACAAACAGGCAAACAGGCTTTTTTTCTAAAATAAATAATAAACAACGGGGTACACATAATGGTATTCATCTTCTATCCCTTATTCTCATAGTATCGGCCCTCATTGTATCGTGTCTTTGACAAAAAACCCTCAAGAAGTGTTGGACAGTAAATCATTTTCCATTTTTAGAAGTTTTAATAATTTGCTGTTTATTAATGACTATGACAACAATGTTTATCACGATTTCCGGTTTTCATTTGAAAGTAGGTCATGTTTATTCCAGGTCGATATTATGCTTACACATAATTCTGTTAGTTTGTTGTTGGTTTAAAAGTAGGTTTATCAAATGTTGTATAAGCCGCTTATTTGTGAAACATATAAACATAATTTAAGAGAAACAAGAACAAGAGTTTCATTTTTCCATTAAGAAACTATTTAGAAAGAACATGCGCATAGTAACAAACCTCAGCAACCAATCAGAAGGGCCGATATTATGAGAAACGATGTACATGATACTGCTTGTTT